>NW_025422618.1:0-76922 GCF_904849725.1 Hordeum vulgare subsp. vulgare | reverse complement strand
TGGGGAACTCGTCAAAACTCACAGTTTTGGCGTATTCTGGCTAGTTCTGTATGCTATTCCTCACTTATTTTGGATCCCGCTGCGATCCGAACGTTTCGGGAACCCCGAGGTCTAGTTACGGGGAACTGGTCAAAACTCGCAGTTTTGGCCTATTTTGGGCACATTTGTATGCTATTAGTCACTGATTTTGGGTCCTCCTGCAATCCAAACGTTTTGGGAACCCCGGGGTCCAGTTACGCAAAACTCGTAAAAACTCGAAGTATTGGCCTATTTCGGCCAGTTTTCTATGCAATTAGTCACTGATTTTGGGTCCCGCTGTAATCCGGATGTTTTCGGAACATCGGGGTCCGGTTATAGGGAACTCGTCAAAACTCGCACTTTTGGCCTATTCTGGGTAGTTCTGCAAGCTATTGCTCACTGATTTTGGATCCCGGTGCGATCCGAACGTTTGGGAACCCCGGGGTCCGGTTACGGGAACTCATCAAAACTCGCAGTTTTGGCCTACTCCAACCAGTTTTGTACGCCATTAGTCACTGATTTTGGGTCCCGCTGTGATCAGAACGTTTCGGCATCGAACCCCTTTGTCCGATTACAGGAACTCGTCAAAACTCGCAGTTTTTGCCAACTCCGGCCAATCTTGTAAGCTATTACTCACTGATTTTGGGTCCCGTTGTGATCCGGACGTTTCGGGAACTACGTGGTCCGGTTAGGGGGAACTCGTCAAAACTCGAAGTTTTGGCCTATTCCGACCAGTTTTGTATGCTATTAGTCACTGATTTTGGGTCCCATTGTGATTTGAATGCTTCGGGAACCCTAGGGTCCGGTTACGGGGAACTCGTCAAAACTCACAGTTTTGACCTATTCGGGCCAGTTTTGTATCCTATTAGTCACGGATTTTGGGTCCTGCCGCGATCCGAACGTTTTGGGAACCTCGGGGTCCGGTTATGGGGAACTCGTCAAAACTCGCAGATTTGGCCTATTTCGGACAGTTTTGTATGCTATTAGTCACTGATTTTTCGTCCCGCTGTGATCCGAATATTTCCGGCACCTCGGGGTCCGGTTACGAGGAACTCGTCAAAACTCGCAGTTTTGGCCTATTCTGGCTCGTTCTATATGCTGTTGCTTAGTGATTTTGGATCCCGCTGTGATCCGAACATTTTCGGAACCCTGGGGTCCGGTTACGGGAACTCGTCAAAACTCGTAGTTTTTGCCTACTCCGGCCAGTTTTGTATGCTATTAGTCACTAATTTTGGGGCCCGTTGTGATCTGAACGCTTCGAGAACCCCGGGGTCCGGTTCCGGGTAATTCGTCAAAACTCGCAGTTTTGGCCTATACTGGCCAGTTTTGTATGCTATTAGTCACTGATTTTGGGTCCTGCTGCGATCCCAACGTTTTGGGAACCCCGGGGTCTGGTTACGGGGAACTCTTAAAAACTCGCAGTTTTGGGCTACTCCAGCCAGTTTTGTATGCTATTACTCACTGATTTTGGGTCCCGCTGTGATCCAAACGTTTCCGAACCCTCGGGGTCCAGTTATGGGGAACTCTCGCAGTTTTGGCCTATTCTGGCTAGTTCTGTATGCTATTCCTCACTGATTTTGGATCCCGCTGCGATCCAAACGTTTCGGGAACCCCGAGGTCTAGTTACGGGGAACTAGTCAAAACTCGCAGTTTTGGCCTATTTTGGCCACGTTTGTATGCTATTAGCCACTGATTTTGGGTCCTCCTGCAATCCGAATATTTCGGGAACCCCGCGAACCAGTTACGCAGAACTCGTCAAAACTCGCAGTTTTTGCCTATTTTGGCCAGTTTTCTATGCAATTAGTCACAGATTTTGGGTCCCGTTTTGATCCGGATGTTTCCGGAACATCGGGGTCCGGTTACAGGGTACTCGTCAAAACTCGCAGTTTTGGCCTACTCCAGCCAGTTTTGTATCCTAGTAGTCACTGATTTGGGGTCCCGCTGTGATCCGAACGTTTCGGGATTGAACCACTTGGTCTGATTACGGGAACTCGCAGTTTTCGCCTACTCCGGCCAATTTTGTATACTATTACTCACTGATTTTGGGTCCCGGTTTGATCAGGATGTTTCAGGAACTACGGGGTCCGGTTACGGGGAACTCGCCAAAACTCGCAATTTTGGCCTATTCCGACCAGTTTTGTATGTTATTAGTCACTGATTTTGGGTCCCGTTGTGATCTAAATGCTTCGGGAACCCTAGGGTCCGGTTACGGGGAACTCGTCAAAACTCGCAGTTTTGGCCTATTCGGGCCAGTTTTGTATGCCATTAGTCACTGACTTTGGGTCCCGCTGTGATCCGAATGTTTCCGGATTCTCGGGGTCCGGTTACGGGGAACTCGTCAAAACTCACAGTTTTGGCCTAATCTATCTCGTTCTGTATGCTATTGCTCACTGAGTTTGGATCCCGTTGTGATCCGAACGTTTTCGGAACCCCGGGGTCCGGTTGCGGGAACTCGTCAAAACTCCCAGTTTTTGCCTACTCCAACCAGTTTTGTATGCAATTAGTCACTGATTTTGGGTCCCGCTGCGGTCTGAACGCTTCGAGAACCCCGGGGTCCGGTTACGGGGAATTCGTCAAAACTCGCAGTTTTGGCCTATACTGGCCAGTTTTGTATGCTATTAGTCATTGATTTTGGGTCCTGCTGCGATCCGAACGTTTTGGGAATCCCGTGGTCTGGTTACGGGGAACTCGTAAAAACTCGCAGTTTTGGACTATTCCAGCCCGTTTTGTATGCTATTAGTCACTGATTTTGGCTCCCGTTGTGATCCAAACGTTTCCGGACCCTCGTGGTCCGGTTATGGGGAACTCGTCAAAACTCACAGTTTTGGCGTATTCTGGCTAGTTCTGTATGCTATTCCTCACTTATTTTGGATCCCGCTGCGATCCGAACATTTCGGGAACCCCGTGGTCTAGTTACGGGGAACTGGTCAAAACTCACAGTTTTGGCCTATTTTGGGCACATTTGTATGCTATTAGTCACTGATTTTGGGTCCTCCTGCAATCCAAACGTTTTGGGAACCCCTGGGTCCAGTTACGCTAAACTCGTCAAAACTCGAAGTATTGGCCTATTTCGGCCAGTTTTCTATGCAATTAGTCACTGATATTGGGTCCCGCTGTAATCTGGATGATTTCGGAACATCGGGGTCCGGTTACAGGGAACTCGTCAAAACTCGCCTTTTGGCCTATTCTGGGTAGTTCTGCAAGCTATTGCTCACTGATTTTGGATCCCGGTGCGATCCGAACGTTTTGGGAACCCCGGGGTCCGGTTACGGGAACTCATCAAAACTCGTAGTTTTGGCCTACTCCAGCCAGTTTTGTACGCTATTAGTCACTGATTTTGGGTCCCGCTGTGATCAGAACGTTTCGGCATCGAACCCCTTTGTCCGATTACAGGAACTCATCAAAACTCGCAGTTTTTGCCAACTCCGGCCAATCTTGTAAGCTATTACTCACTGATTTTGGGTCCCGTTGTGATCCGGACGTTTCGGGAACTACGGGGTCCGGTTAGGGGGAAGTCGCCAAAACTCGAAGTTTTGGCCTATTCCGACCAGTTTTGTATGCTATTAGTCACTGATTTTGGGTCCCATTGTGATTTGAATGCTTCGGGAACCCTAGGGTCCGGTTACGGGGAACTCGTCAAAACTCACAGTTTTGGCCTATTCGGGCCAGTTTTGTATCCTATTAGTCATGGATTTTGGGTCCTGCCGCGATCCGAACGTTTTGGGAACCTCGGGGTCCGGTTATGGGGAACTCGTCAAAACTCGCAGATTTGGCCTATTTCGGACAGTTTTGTATGCTATTAGTCACTGATTTTTCGTCCCGCTGTGATCCGAATATTTCCGGAACCTCGGGGTCCGGTTACGAGGAACTCGTCAAAACTCGCAGTTTTGGCCTATTCTGGCTCGTTCTATATGCTGTTGCTTAGTGATTTTGGATCCCGCTGTGATCCGAACATTTTCGGAACCCTGGGGTCCGGTTACGGGAACTCGTCAAAACTCGTAGTTTTTGCCTACTCCGGCCAGTTTTGTATGCTATTAGTCACTAATTTTGGGGCCCGTTGTGATCTAAACGCTTCGAGAACCCCGGGGTCCGGTTCCGGGTAATTCGTCAAAACTTGCAGTTTTGGCCTATACTGGCCAGTTTTGTATGCTATTAATCACTGATTTTGGGTCCTGCTGCGATCCCAACGTTTGGGGAACCCCGGGGTCTGGTTACGGGGAACTCTTAAAAACTCGCAGTTTTGGGCTAATCCAGCCAGTTTTGTATGCTACTACTCACTGATTTTGGGTCCCGCTGTGATCCAAACGTTTCCGAACCCTCGGGGTCCAGTTATGGGGAACTCTCGCAGTTTTGGCCTATTCTGGCTAGTTCTGTATGCTATCCTCACTGATTTTGGATCCCGCTGCGATCCAAACGTTTCGGGAACCCCGAGGTCTAGTTACGGGGAACTAGTCAAAACTCGCAGTTTTGGCCTATTTTGGCCACGTTTGTATGCTATTAGCCACTGATTTTGGGTCCTCCTGCAATCCGAATATTTCGGGAACCCCGCGAACCAGTTACGCAGAACTCGTCAAAACTCGCAGTTTTTGCCTATTTTGGCCAGTTTTCTATGCAATTAGTCACAGATTTTGGGTCCCGTTTTGATCCGGATGTTTCCGGAACATCGGGGTCCGGTTACAGGGTACTCGTCAAAACTCGCAGTTTTGGCCTACTCCAGCCAGTTTTGTATCCTAGTAGTCGCTGATTTGGGGTCCCGCTGTGATCCGAACGTTTCGGGATTGAACCACTTGGTCTGATTACGGGAACTCGCAGTTTTCGCCTACTCCGGCCAATTTTGTATACTATTACTCACTGATTTTGGGTCCCGGTTTGATCAGGATGTTTCAGGAACTACGGGGTCCGGTTACGGGGAACTCGCCAAAACTCGCAGTTTTGGCCTATTCCGACCAGTTTTGTATGTTATTAGTCACTGATTTTGGGTCCCGTTGTGATCTAAATGCTTCGGGAACCCTAGGGTCCGGTTACGGGGAACTCGTCAAAACTCGCAGTTTTGGCCTATTCGGGCCAGTTTTGTATGCCATTAGTCACTGACTTTGGGTCCCGCTGTGATCCGAATGTTTCCGGATTCTCGGGGTCCGGTTACGGGGAACTCGTCAAAACTCACAGTTTTGGCCTAATCTATCTCGTTCTGTATGCTATTGCTCACTGATTTTGGATCCCGTTGTGATCCGAACGTTTTCGGAACCCCGGGGTCCGGTTGCGGGAACTCGTCAAAACTCCCAGTTTTTGCCTACTCCAACCAGTTTTGTATGCAATTATTCACTGATTTTGGGTCCCGCTGCGGTCTGAACGCTTCGAGAACCCCGGGGTCCGGTTACGGGGAATTCGTCAAAACTCGCAGTTTTGGCCTATACTGGCCAGTTTTGTATGCTATTAGTCATTGATTTTGGGTCCTGCTGCGATCCGAACGTTTTGGGAATCCCGTGGTCTGGTTACGGGGAACTCGTAAAAACTCGCAGTTTTGGACTATTCCAGCCCGTTTTGTATGCTATTAGTCACTGATTTTGGCTCCCGTTGTGATCCAAACGTTTCCGGACCCTCGTGGTCCGGTTATGGGGAACTCGTCAAAACTCACAGTTTTGGCGTATTCTGGCTAGTTCTGTATGCTATTCCTCACTTATTTTGGATCCCGCTGCGATCCGAACATTTCGGGAACCCCGTGGTCTAGTTACGGGGAACTGGTCAAAACTCGCAGTTTTGGCCTATTTTGGGCACATTTGTATGCTATTAGTCACTGATTTTGGGTCCTCCTGCAATCCAAACGTTTTGGGAACCCCTGGGTCCAGTTACGCAAAACTCGTCAAAACTCGAAGTATTGGCCTATTTCGGCCAGTTTTCTATGCAATTAGTCACTGATATTGGGTCCCGCTGTAATCTGGATGTTTTCGGAAAATCGGGGTCCGGTTACAGGGAACTCGTCAAAACTCGCACTTTTGGCCTATTCTGGGTAGTTCTGCAAGCTATTGCTCACTGATTTTGGATCCCGGTGCGATCCGAACGTTTTGGGAACCCCGGGGTCCGGTTACGGGAACTCATCAAAACTCGTAGTTTTGGCCTACTCCAGCCAGTTTTGTACGCTATTAGTCACTGATTTTGGGTCCCGCTGTGATCAGAACGTTTCGGCATCGAACCCCTTTGTCCGATTACAGGAACTCATCAAAACTCGCAGTTTTTGCCAACTCCGGCCAATCTTGTAAGCTATTACTCACTGATTTTGGGTCCCGTTGTGATCCGGACGTTTCGGGAACTACGGGGTCCGGTTAGGGGGAAGTCGCCAAAACTCGAAGTTTTGGCCTATTCCGACCAGTTTTGTATGCTATTAGTCACTGATTTTGGGTCCCATTGTGATTTGAATGCTTCGGGAACCCTAGGGTCCGGTTACGGGGAACTCGTCAAAACTCACAGTTTTGGCCTATTCGGGCCAGTTTTGTATCCTATTAGTCATGGATTTTGGGTCCTGCCGCGATCCGAACGTTTTGGGAACCTCGGGGTCCGGTTATGGGGAACTCGTCAAAACTCGCAGATTTGGCCTATTTCGGACAGTTTTGTATGCTATTAGTCACTGATTTTTCGTCCCGCTGTGATCCGAATATTTCCGGAACCTCGGGGTCCGGTTACGAGGAACTCGTCAAAACTCGCAGTTTTGGCCTATTCTGGCTCGTTCTATATGCTGTTGCTTAGTGATTTTGGATCCCGCTGTGATCCGAACATTTTCGGAACCCTGGGGTCCGGTTACGGGAACTCGTCAAAACTCGTAGTTTTTGCCTACTCCGGCCAGTTTTGTATGCTATTAGTCACTAATTTTGGGGCCCGTTGTGATCTGAACGCTTCGAGAACCCCGGGGTCCGGTTCCGGGTAATTCGTCAAAACTTGCAGTTTTGGCCTATACTGGCCAGTTTTGTATGCTATTAATCACTGATTTTGGGTCCTGCTGCGATCCCAACGTTTGGGGAACCCCGGGGTCTGGTTACGGGGAACTCTTAAAAACTCGCAGTTTTGGGCTAATCCAGCCAGTTTTGTATGCTACTACTCACTGATTTTGGGTCCCGCTGTGATCCAAACGTTTCCGAACCCTCGGGGTCCAGTTATGGGGAACTCTCGCAGTTTTGGCCTATTCTGGCTAGTTCTGTATGCTATCCTCACTGATTTTGGATCCCGCTGCGATCCAAACGTTTCGGGAACCCCGAGGTCTAGTTACGGGGAACTAGTCAAAACTCGCAGTTTTGGCCTATTTTGGCCACGTTTGTATGCTATTAGCCACTGATTTTGGGTCCTCCTGCAATCCGAATATTTCGGGAACCCCGCGAACCAGTTACGCAGAACTCGTCAAAACTCGCAGTTTTTGCCTATTTTGGCCAGTTTTCTATGCAATTAGTCACAGATTTTGGGTCCCGTTTTGATCCGGATGTTTCCGGAACATCGGGGTCCGGTTACAGGGTACTCGTCAAAACTCGCAGTTTTGGCCTACTCCAGCCAGTTTTGTATCCTAGTAGTCACTGATTTGGGGTCCCGCTGTGATCCGAACGTTTCGGGATTGAACCACTTGGTCTGATTACGGGAACTCGCAGTTTTCGCCTACTCCGGCCAATTTTGTATACTATTACTCACTGATTTTGGGTCCCGGTTTGATCAGGATGTTTCAGGAACTACGGGGTCCGGTTACGGGGAACTCGCCAAAACTCGCAGTTTTGGCCTATTCCGACCAGTTTTGTATGTTATTAGTCACTGATTTTGGGTCCCGTTGTGATCTAAATGCTTCGGGAACCCTAGGGTCCGGTTACGGGGAACTCGTCAAAACTCGCAGTTTTGGCCTATTCGGGCCAGTTTTGTATGCCATTAGTCACTGACTTTGGGTCCCGCTGTGATCCGAATGTTTCCGGATTCTCGGGGTCCGGTTACGGGGAACTCGTCAAAACTCACAGTTTTGGCCTAATCTATCTCGTTCTGTATGCTATTGCTCACTGATTTTGGATCCCGTTGTGATCCGAACGTTTTCGGAACCCCGGGGTCCGGTTGCGGGAACTCGTCAAAACTCCCAGTTTTTGCCTACTCCAACCAGTTTTGTATGCAATTATTCACTGATTTTGGGTCCCGCTGCGGTCTGAACGCTTCGAGAACCCCGGGGTCCGGTTACGGGGAATTCGTCAAAACTCGCAGTTTTGGCCTATACTGGCCAGTTTTGTATGCTATTAGTCATTGATTTTGGGTCCTGCTGCGATCCGAACGTTTTGGGAATCCCGTGGTCTGGTTACGGGGAACTCGTAAAAACTCGCAGTTTTGGACTATTCCAGCCCGTTTTGTATGCTATTAGTCACTGATTTTGGCTCCCGTTGTGATCCAAACGTTTCCGGACCCTCGTGGTCCGGTTATGGGGAACTCGTCAAAACTCACAGTTTTGGCGTATTCTGGCTAGTTCTGTATGCTATTCCTCACTTATTTTGGATCCCGCTGCGATCCGAACATTTCGGGAACCCCGTGGTCTAGTTACGGGGAACTGGTCAAAACTCGCAGTTTTGGCCTATTTTGGGCACATTTGTATGCTATTAGTCACTGATTTTGGGTCCTCCTGCAATCCAAACGTTTTGGGAACCCCTGGGTCCAGTTACGCAAAACTCGTCAAAACTCGAAGTATTGGCCTATTTCGGCCAGTTTTCTATGCAATTAGTCACTGATATTGGGTCCCGCTGTAATCTGGATGTTTTCGGAACATCGGGGTCCGGTTACAGGGAACTCGTCAAAACTCGCACTTTTGGCCTATTCTGGGTAGTTCTGCAAGCTATTGCTCACTGATTTTGGATCCCGGTGCGATCCGAACGTTTTGGGAACCCCGGGGTCCGGTTACGGGAACTCATCAAAACTCGTAGTTTTGGCCTACTCCAGCCAGTTTTGTACGCTATTAGTCACTGATTTTGGGTCCCGCTGTGATCAGAACGTTTCGGCATCGAACCCCTTTGTCCGATTACAGGAACTCATCAAAACTCGCAGTTTTTGCCAACTCCGGCCAATCTTGTAAGCTATTACTCACTGATTTTGGGTCCCGTTGTGATCCGGACGTTTCGGGAACTACGGGGTCCGGTTAGGGGGAAGTCGCCAAAACTCGAAGTTTTGGCCTATTCCGACCAGTTTTGTATGCTATTAGTCACTGATTTTGGGTCCCATTGTGATTTGAATGCTTCGGGAACCCTAGGGTCCGGTTACGGGGAACTCGTCAAAACTCACAGTTTTGGCCTATTCGGGCCAGTTTTGTATCCTATTAGTCATGGATTTTGGGTCCTGCCGCGATCCGAACGTTTTGGGAACCTCGGGGTCCGGTTATGGGGAACTCGTCAAAACTCGCAGATTTGGCCTATTTCGGACAGTTTTGTATGCTATTAGTCACTGATTTTTCGTCCCGCTGTGATCCGAATATTTCCGGAACCTCGGGGTCCGGTTACGAGGAACTCGTCAAAACTCGCAGTTTTGGCCTATTCTGGCTCGTTCTATATGCTGTTGCTTAGTGATTTTGGATCCCGCTGTGATCCGAACATTTTCGGAACCCTGGGGTCCGGTTACGGGAACTCGTCAAAACTCGTAGTTTTTGCCTACTCCGGCCAGTTTTGTATGCTATTAGTCACTAATTTTGGGGCCCGTTGTGATCTGAACGCTTCGAGAACCCCGGGGTCCGGTTCCGGGTAATTCGTCAAAACTTGCAGTTTTGGCCTATACTGGCCAGTTTTGTATGCTATTAATCACTGATTTTGGGTCCTGCTGCGATCCCAACGTTTGGGGAACCCCGGGGTCTGGTTACGGGGAACTCTTAAAAACTCGCAGTTTTGGGCTAATCCAGCCAGTTTTGTATGCTACTACTCACTGATTTTGGGTCCCGCTGTGATCCAAACGTTTCCGAACCCTCGGGGTCCAGTTATGGGGAACTCTCGCAGTTTTGGCCTATTCTGGCTAGTTCTGTATGCTATCCTCACTGATTTTGGATCCCGCTGCGATCCAAACGTTTCGGGAACCCCGAGGTCTAGTTACGGGGAACTAGTCAAAACTCGCAGTTTTGGCCTATTTTGGCCACGTTTGTATGCTATTAGCCACTGATTTTGGGTCCTCCTGCAATCCGAATATTTCGGGAACCCCGCGAACCAGTTACGCAGAACTCGTCAAAACTCGCAGTTTTTGCCTATTTTGGCCAGTTTTCTATGCAATTAGTCACAGATTTTGGGTCCCGTTTTGATCCGGATGTTTCCGGAACATCGGGGTCCGGTTACAGGGTACTCGTCAAAACTCGCAGTTTTGGCCTACTCCAGCCAGTTTTGTATCCTAGTAGTCACTGATTTGGGGTCCCGCTGTGATCCGAACGTTTCGGGATTGAACCACTTGGTCTGATTACGGGAACTCGCAGTTTTCGCCTACTCCGGCCAATTTTGTATACTATTACTCACTGATTTTGGGTCCCGGTTTGATCAGGATGTTTCAGGAACTACGGGGTCCGGTTACGGGGAACTCGCCAAAACTCGCAGTTTTGGCCTATTCCGACCAGTTTTGTATGTTATTAGTCACTGATTTTGGGTCCCGTTGTGATCTAAATGCTTCGGGAACCCTAGGGTCCGGTTACGGGGAACTCGTCAAAACTCGCAGTTTTGGCCTATTCGGGCCAGTTTTGTATGCCATTAGTCACTGACTTTGGGTCCCGTTGTGATCCGAATGTTTCCGGATTCTCGGGGTCCGGTTACGGGGAACTCGTCAAAACTCACAGTTTTGGCCTAATCTATCTCGTTCTGTATGCTATTGCTCACTGATTTTGGATCCCGTTGTGATCCGAACGTTTTCGGAACCCCGGGGTCCGGTTGCGGGAACTCGTCAAAACTCCCAGTTTTTGCCTACTCCAACCAGTTTTGTATGCAATTAGTCACTGATTTTGGGTCCCGCTGCGGTCTGAACGCTTCGAGAACCCCGGGGTCCGGTTACGGGGAATTCGTCAAAACTCGCAGTTTTGGCCTATACTGGCCAGTTTTGTATGCTATTAGTCATTGATTTTGGGTCCTGCTGCGATCCGAACGTTTTGGGAATCCCGTGGTCTGGTTACGGGGAACTCGTAAAAACTCGCAGTTTTGGACTATTCCAGCCCGTTTTGTATGCTATTAGTCACTGATTTTGGCTCCCGTTGTGATCCAAACGTTTCCGGACCCTCGTGGTCCGGTTATGGGGAACTCGTCAAAACTCACAGTTTTGGCGTATTCTGGCTAGTTCTGTATGCTATTCCTCACTTATTTTGGATCCCGCTGCGATCCGAACATTTCGGGAACCCCGTGGTCTAGTTACGGGGAACTGGTCAAAACTCGCAGTTTTGGCCTATTTTGGGCACATTTGTATGCTATTAGTCACTGATTTTGGGTCCTCCTGCAATCCAAACGTTTTGGGAACCCCTGGGTCCAGTTACGCAAAACTCGTCAAAACTCGAAGTATTGGCCTATTTCGGCCAGTTTTCTATGCAATTAGTCACTGATATTGGGTCCCGCTGTAATCTGGATGTTTTCGGAACATCGGGGTCCGGTTACAGGGAACTCGTCAAAACTCGCACTTTTGGCCTATTCTGGGTAGTTCTGCAAGCTATTGCTCACTGATTTTGGATCCCGGTGCGATCCGAACGTTTTGGGAACCCCGGGGTCCGGTTACGGGAACTCATCAAAACTCGTAGTTTTGGCCTACTCCAGCCAGTTTTGTACGCTATTAGTCACTGATTTTGGGTCCCGCTGTGATCAGAACGTTTCGGCATCGAACCCCTTTGTCCGATTACAGGAACTCATCAAAACTCGCAGTTTTTGCCAACTCCGGCCAATCTTGTAAGCTATTACTCACTGATTTTGGGTCCCGTTGTGATCCGGACGTTTCGGGAACTACGGGGTCCGGTTAGGGGGAAGTCGCCAAAACTCGAAGTTTTGGCCTATTCCGACCAGTTTTGTATGCTATTAGTCACTGATTTTGGGTCCCATTGTGATTTGAATGCTTCGGGAACCCTAGGGTCCGGTTACGGGGAACTCGTCAAAACTCACAGTTTTGGCCTATTCGGGCCAGTTTTGTATCCTATTAGTCATGGATTTTGGGTCCTGCCGCGATCCGAACGTTTTGGGAACCTCGGGGTCCGGTTATGGGGAACTCGTCAAAACTCGCAGATTTGGCCTATTTCGGACAGTTTTGTATGCTATTAGTCACTGATTTTTCGTCCCGCTGTGATCCGAATATTTCCGGAACCTCGGGGTCCGGTTACGAGGAACTCGTCAAAACTCGCAGTTTTGGCCTATTCTGGCTCGTTCTATATGCTGTTGCTTAGTGATTTTGGATCCCGCTGTGATCCGAACATTTTCGGAACCCTGGGGTCCGGTTACGGGAACTCGTCAAAACTCGTAGTTTTTGCCTACTCCGGCCAGTTTTGTATGCTATTAGTCACTAATTTTGGGGCCCGTTGTGATCTGAACGCTTCGAGAACCCCGGGGTCCGGTTCCGGGTAATTCGTCAAAACTTGCAGTTTTGGCCTATACTGGCCAGTTTTGTATGCTATTAATCACTGATTTTGGGTCCTGCTGCGATCCCAACGTTTGGGGAACCCCGGGGTCTGGTTACGGGGAACTCTTAAAAACTCGCAGTTTTGGGCTAATCCAGCCAGTTTTGTATGCTACTACTCACTGATTTTGGGTCCCGCTGTGATCCAAACGTTTCCGAACCCTCGGGGTCCAGTTATGGGGAACTCTCGCAGTTTTGGCCTATTCTGGCTAGTTCTGTATGCTATCCTCACTGATTTTGGATCCCGCTGCGATCCAAACGTTTCGGGAACCCCGAGGTCTAGTTACGGGGAACTAGTCAAAACTCGCAGTTTTGGCCTATTTTGGCCACGTTTGTATGCTATTAGCCACTGATTTTGGGTCCTCCTGCAATCCGAATATTTCGGGAACCCCGCGAACCAGTTACGCAGAACTCGTCAAAACTCGCAGTTTTTGCCTATTTTGGCCAGTTTTCTATGCAATTAGTCACAGATTTTGGGTCCCGTTTTGATCCGGATGTTTCCGGAACATCGGGGTCCGGTTACAGGGTACTCGTCAAAACTCGCAGTTTTGGCCTACTCCAGCCAGTTTTGTATCCTAGTAGTCACTGATTTGGGGTCCCGCTGTGATCCGAACGTTTCGGGATTGAACCACTTGGTCTGATTACGGGAACTCGCAGTTTTCGCCTACTCCGGCCAATTTTGTATACTATTACTCACTGATTTTGGGTCCCGGTTTGATCAGGATGTTTCAGGAACTACGGGGTCCGGTTACGGGGAACTCGCCAAAACTCGCAGTTTTGGCCTATTCCGACCAGTTTTGTATGTTATTAGTCACTGATTTTGGGTCCCGTTGTGATCTAAATGCTTCGGGAACCCTAGGGTCCGGTTACGGGGAACTCGTCAAAACTCGCAGTTTTGGCCTATTCGGGCCAGTTTTGTATGCCATTAGTCACTGACTTTGGGTCCCGTTGTGATCCGAATGTTTCCGGATTCTCGGGGTCCGGTTACGGGGAACTCGTCAAAACTCACAGTTTTGGCCTAATCTATCTCGTTCTGTATGCTATTGCTCACTGATTTTGGATCCCGTTGTGATCCGAACGTTTTCGGAACCCCGGGGTCCGGTTGCGGGAACTCGTCAAAACTCCCAGTTTTTGCCTACTCCAACCAGTTTTGTATGCAATTAGTCACTGATTTTGGGTCCCGCTGCGGTCTGAACGCTTCGAGAACCCCGGGGTCCGGTTACGGGGAATTCGTCAAAACTCGCAGTTTTGGCCTATACTGGCCAGTTTTGTATGCTATTAGTCATTGATTTTGGGTCCTGCTGCGATCCGAACGTTTTGGGAATCCCGTGGTCTGGTTACGGGGAACTCGTAAAAACTCACAGTTTTGGACTATTCTAGCCCGTTTTGTATGCTATTAATCACTGATTTTGGCTCCCGTTGTGATCCAAACGTTTCCGGACCCTCGTGGTCCGGTTATGGGGAACTCGTCAAAACTCACAGTTTTGGCGTATTCTGGCTAGTTCTGTATGCTATTCCTCACTTATTTTGGATCCCGCTGCGATCCGAACATTTCGGGAACCCCGTGGTCTAGTTACGGGGAACTGGTCAAAACTCGCAGTTTTGGCCTATTTTGGGCACATTTGTATGCTATTAGTCACTGATTTTGGGTCCTCCTGCAATCCAAACGTTTTGGGAACCCCTGGGTCCAGTTACGCAAAACTCGTCAAAACTCGAAGTATTGGCCTATTTCGGCCAGTTTTCTATGCAATTAGTCACTGATATTGGGTCCCGCTGTAATCTGGATGTTTTCGGAACATCGGGGTCCGGTTACAGGGAACTCGTCAAAACTCGCACTTTTGGCCTATTCTGGGTAGTTCTGCAAGCTATTTCTCACTGATTTTGGATCCCGGTGCGATCCGAACGTTTTGGGAACCCCGGGGTCCGGTTACGGGAACTCATCAAAACTCGTAGTTTTGGCCTACTCCAGCCAGTTTTGTACGCTATTAGTCACTGATTTTGGGTCCCGCTGTGATCAGAACGTTTCGGCATCGAATCCCTTTGTCCGATTACAGGAACTCATCAAAACTCGCAGTTTTTGCCAACTCCGGCCAATCTTGTAAGCTATTACTCACTGATTTTGGGTCCCGTTGTGATCCGGACGTTTCGGGAACTACGGGGTCCGGTTAGGGGGAAGTCGCCAAAACTCGAAGTTTTGGCCTATTCCGACCAGTTTTGTATGCTATTAGTCACTGATTTTGGGTCCCATTGTGATTTGAATGCTTCGGGAACCCTAGGGTCCGGTTACGGGGAACTCGTCAAAACTCACAGTTTTGGCCTATTCGGGCCAGTTTTGTATCCTATTAGTCATGGATTTTGGGTCCTGCCGCGATCCGAACGTTTTGGGAACCTCGGGGTCCGGTTATGGGGAACTCGTCAAAACTCGCAGATTTGGCCTATTTCGGACAGTTTTGTATGCTATTAGTCACTGATTTTTCGTCCCGCTGTGATCCGAATATTTCCGGAACCTCGGGGTCCGGTTACGAGGAACTCGTCAAAACTCGCAGTTTTGGCCTATTCTGGCTCGTTCTATATGCTGTTGCTTAGTGATTTTGGATCCCGCTGTGATCCGAACATTTTCGGAACCCTGGGGTCCGGTTACGGGAACTCGTCAAAACTCGTAGTTTTTGCCTACTCCGGCCAGTTTTGTATGCTATTAGTCACTAATTTTGGGGCCCGTTGTGATCTGAACGCTTCGAGAACCCCGGGGTCCGGTTCCGGGTAATTCGTCAAAACTTGCAGTTTTGGCCTATACTGGCCAGTTTTGTATGCTATTAATCACTGATTTTGGGTCCTGCTGCGATCCCAACGTTTGGGGAACCCCGGGGTCTGGTTACGGGGAACTCTTAAAAACTCGCAGTTTTGGGCTAATCCAGCCAGTTTTGTATGCTATTACTCACTGATTTTGGGTCCCGCTGTGATCCAAACGTTTCCGAACCCTCGGGGTCCAGTTATGGGGAACTCTCGCTGTTTTGGCCTATTCTGGCTAGTTCTGTATGCTATCCTCACTGATTTTGGATCCCGCTGCGATCCGAACGTTTCGGGAACCCCGAGGTCTAGTTACGGGGAACTAGTCAAAACTCGCAGTTTTGGCCTATTTTGGCCACGTTTGTATGCTATTAGCCACTGATTTTGGGTCCTCCTGCAATCCGAATATTTCGGGAACCCCGCGAACCAGTTACGCAGAACTCGTCAAAACTCGCAGTTTTTGCCTATTTTGGCCAGTTTTCTATGCAATTAGTCACAGATTTTGGGTCCCGTTTTGATCCGGATGTTTCCGGAACATCGGGGTCGTGTTACAGGGAACTCGTCAAAACTCGCAGTTTTGGCCTACTCCAGCCAGTTTTGTATCCTAGTAGTCACTGATTTGGGGTCCCGCTGTGATCCGAACGTTTCGGGATTGAACCACTTGGTCTGATTACGGGAACTCGCAGTTTTCGCCTACTCCGGCCAATTTTGTATACTATTACTCACTGATTTTGGGTCCCGGTTTGATCAGGATGTTTCAGGAACTACGGGGTCCGGTTACGGGGAACTCGCCAAAACTCGCAGTTTTGGCCTATTCCGACCAGTTTTGTATGTTATTAGTCACTGATTTTGGGTCCCGTTGTGATCTAAATGCTTCGGGAACCCTAGGGTCCGGTTACGGGGAACTCGTCAAAACTCGCAGTTTTGGCCTATTCGGGCCAGTTTTGTATGCCATTAGTCACTGACTTTGGGTCCCGTTGTGATCCGAATGTTTCCGGATTCTCGGGGTCCGGTTACGGGGAACTCGTCAAAACTCACAGTTTTGGCCTAATCTATCTCGTTCTGTATGCTATTGCTCACTGATTTTGGATCCCGTTGTGATCCGAACGTTTTCGGAACCCCGGGGTCCGGTTGCGGGAACTCGTCAAAACTCCCAGTTTTTGCCTACTCCAACCAGTTTTGTATGCAATTAGTCACTGATTTTGGGTCCCGCTGCGGTCTGAACGCTTCGAGAACCCCGGGGTCCGGTTACGGGGAATTCGTCAAAACTCGCAGTTTTGGCCTATACTGGCCAGTTTTGTATGCTATTAGTCATTGATTTTGGGTCCTGCTGCGATCCGAACGTTTTGGGAATCCCGTGGTCTGGTTACGGGGAACTCGTAAAAACTCACAGTTTTGGACTATTCTAGCCCGTTTTGTATGCTATTAATCACTGATTTTGGCTCCCGTTGTGATCCAAACGTTTCCGGACCCTCGTGGTCCGGTTATGGGGAACTCGTCAAAACTCACAGTTTTGGCGTATTCTGGCTAGTTCTGTATGCTATTCCTCACTTATTTTGGATCCCGCTGCGATCCGAACATTTCGGGAACCCCGTGGTCTAGTTACGGGGAACTGGTCAAAACTCGCAGTTTTGGCCTATTTTGGGCACATTTGTATGCTATTAGTCACTGATTTTGGGTCCTCCTGCAATCCAAACGTTTTGGGAACCCCTGGGTCCAGTTACGCAAAACTCGTCAAAACTCGAAGTATTGGCCTATTTCGGCCAGTTTTCTATGCAATTAGTCACTGATATTGGGTCCCGCTGTAATCTGGATGTTTTCGGAACATCGGGGTCCGGTTACAGGGAACTCGTCAAAACTCGCACTTTTGGCCTATTCTGGGTAGTTCTGCAAGCTATTTCTCACTGATTTTGGATCCCGGTGCGATCCGAACGTTTTGGGAACCCCGGGGTCCGGTTACGGGAACTCATCAAAACTCGTAGTTTTGGCCTACTCCAGCCAGTTTTGTACGCTATTAGTCACTGATTTTGGGTCCCGCTGTGATCAGAACGTTTCGGCATCGAATCCCTTTGTCCGATTACAGGAACTCATCAAAACTCGCAGTTTTTGCCAACTCCGGCCAATCTTGTAAGCTATTACTCACTGATTTTGGGTCCCGTTGTGATCCGGACGTTTCGGGAACTACGGGGTCCGGTTAGGGGGAAGTCGCCAAAACTCGAAGTTTTGGCCTATTCCGACCAGTTTTGTATGCTATTAGTCACTGATTTTGGGTCCCATTGTGATTTGAATGCTTCGGGAACCCTAGGGTCCGGTTACGGGGAACTCGTCAAAACTCACAGTTTTGGCCTATTCGGGCCAGTTTTGTATCCTATTAGTCATGGATTTTGGGTCCTGCCGCGATCCGAACGTTTTGGGAACCTCGGGGTCCGGTTATGGGGAACTCGTCAAAACTCGCAGATTTGGCCTATTTCGGACAGTTTTGTATGCTATTAGTCACTGATTTTTTGTCCCGCTGTGATCCGAATATTTCCGGAACCTCGGGGTCCGGTTACGAGGAACTCGTCAAAACTCGCAGTTTTGGCCTATTCTGGCTCGTTCTATATGCTGTTGCTTAGTGATTTTGGATCCCGCTGTGATCCGAACATTTTCGGAACCCTGGGGTCCGGTTACGGGAACTCGTCAAAACTCGTAGTTTTTGCCTACTCCGGCCAGTTTTGTATGCTATTAGTCACTAATTTTGGGGCCCGTTGTGATCTGAACGCTTCGAGAACCCCGGGGTCCGGTTCCGGGTAATTCGTCAAAACTTGCAGTTTTGGCCTATACTGGCCAGTTTTGTATGCTATTAATCACTGATTTTGGGTCCTGCTGCGATCCCAACGTTTGGGGAACCCCGGGGTCTGGTTACGGGGAACTCTTAAAAACTCGCAGTTTTGGGCTAATCCAGCCAGTTTTGTATGCTATTACTCACTGATTTTGGGTCCCGCTGTGATCCAAACGTTTCCGAACCCTCGGGGTCCAGTTATGGGGAACTCTCGCTGTTTTGGCCTATTCTGGCTAGTTCTGTATGCTATCCTCACTGATTTTGGATCCCGCTGCGATCCGAACGTTTCGGGAACCCCGAGGTCTAGTTACGGGGAACTAGTCAAAACTCGCAGTTTTGGCCTATTTTGGCCACGTTTGTATGCTATTAGCCACTGATTTTGGGTCCTCCTGCAATCCGAATATTTCGGGAACCCCGCGAACCAGTTACGCAGAACTCGTCAAAACTCACAGTTTTGGCCTATTTTGGCCAGTTTTCTATGCAATTAGTCACAGATTTTGGGTCCTGTTTTGATCCGGATGTTTCCGGAACATCGGGGTCGTGTTACAGGGAACTCGTCAAAACTCGCAGTTTTGGCCTACTCCAGCCAGTTTTGTATCCTAGTAGTCACTGATTTTGGGTCCCGCTGTGATCCGAATGTTTCGGGATTGAACCACTTGGTCTGATTACGGGAACTCGTCAAAACTCGCAGTTTTCGCCTACTCCGGCCAATTTTGTATACTATTACTCACTGATTTTGGGTCCCGGTTTGATCAGGATGTTTCAGGAACTACGGGGTCCGGTTACGGGGAACTCGCCAAAACTCGCAGTTTTGGCCTATTCCGACCAGTTTTGTATGTTATTAGTCACTGATTTTGGGTCCCGTTGTGATCTAAATGCTTCGGGAACCCTAGGGTCCGGTTAAGGGGAACTCGTCAAAACTCGCAGTTTTGGCCTATTCGGGCCAGTTTTGTATGCCATTAGTCACTGACTTTGGGTCCCGCTGTGATCCGAATGTTTCCGGATTCTCGGGGTCCGGTTACGGGGAACTCGTCAAAACTCACAGTTTTGGCCTAATCTGGCTCGTTCTGTATGCTATTACTCACTGATTTTGGATCCCGTTGTGATCCGAACGTTTTCGGAACCCCGGGGTCCGGTTACGGGAACTCGTCAAAACTCCCAGTTTTTGCCTACTCCAGCCAGTTATGTATGCAATTAGTCACTGATTTTGGGTCCCGCTGCGGTCTGAACGCTTCAAGAACCCCGGGGTCCGGTTACGGGGAATTCGTCAAAACTCGCAGTTTTGGCCTATACTGGCCAGTTTTGTATGCTATTAGTCATTGATATTGGGTCCTGCTGCGATCCGAACGTTTTGGGAATCCCGTGGTCTGGTTACGGGGAACTCGTAAAAACTCGCAGTTTTGGCCTATTTCGGCCAGTTTTCTATGCAATTAGTCACTGATTTTGGGTCCCGCTGTGATCCGATTTTTTCCAGAACATCGGGGTCCGGTTACAGGGAACTCGTCAAAACTCACAGTTTTGGCGTATTCTGGCTAGTTCTGTATGCTATTCTTCACTTATTTTGGATCCCGCTGCGATCCGAACGTTTCGGGAACCCCGAGGTCTAGTTACGGGGAACTGGTCAAAACTCGCAGTTTTGGCCTATTTTGGGCACATTTGTATGCTATTAGTCACTGATTTTGGGTCCTCCTGCAATCCAAACGTTTTGGGAACCCTTGGATCCAGTTACGCAAAACTCGTCAAAACTCGAAGTATTGGCCTATTTCGGCCAGTTTTCTATGCAATTAGTCACTTATATTGGGTCCCGCTGTAATCCGGATGTTTTCGGAACATCGGGGTCCGGTTACAGGGAACTCGTCAAAAATCGCACTTTTGGCCTATTCTGGGTAGTTCTGCAAGCTATTGCTCACTGATTTTGGATCCCGGTGCGATCCGAACGTTTTGGGAACCCCGGGGTCCGGTTACGGGAACTCATCAAAACTCGTAGTTTTGGCCTACTCCAGCCAGTTTTGTACGCTATTAGTCACTGATTTTGGGTCCCGCTGTGATCAGAACGTTTCGGCATCGAACCCCTTTGTCCGATTACAGGAACTCGTCAAAACTCGCAGTTTTTGCCAACTCCGGCCAATCTTGTAAGCTATTACTCACTGATTTTGGGTCCCGTTGTGATCCGGACGTTTCGGGAACCCTAGGGTCCGGTTACGGGGAACTCGTCAAAACTCACAGTTTTGGCCTATTCTGGCCAGTTTTGTATCCTATTAGTCATGGATTTTGGGTCCTGCCGCGATCCGAACGTTTTGGGAACCTCGGGGTCCGGTTATGGGGAACTCGTCAAAACTCGCAGATTTGGCCTATTTCGGACAGTTTTGTATGCTATTAGTCACTGATTTTTCGTCCAGCTGTGATCCGAATATTTCCGGAACCTCGGGGTCCGGTTACGAGGAACTCGTCAAAACTCGCAGTTTTGGCCTATTCTGGCTCGTTCTATATGCTGTTGCTTAGTGATTTTGGATCCCGCTGTGATCCGAACATTTTCGGAACCCTGGGGTCCGGTTACGGGAACTCGCCAAAACTCGTAGTTTTTGCCTACTCCGGCCAGTTTTGTATGCTATTAGTCACTAATTTTGGGTCCCGTTGTGATCTGAACGCTTCGGGAACCCTAGGGTCCGATTACGGGGAACTCATCAAAACTCACAGTTTTGGCCTATTCGGGCCAGTTTTGTATGCTATTCGTCACGGATTTTGGGTCCTGCTGCGATCCGAACGTTTTGGGAACCTCGGGGTCCGGTTATGGGGAACTCGTCAATACTCGCAGTTTTGGCCTATTTCGGACAGTTTTGTATGCTATTAGTCACTGGTTTTTGGTCCCGCTGTGATCCGAATATTTCCGGAACCTCGGGGTCCGGTTTCGAGGAACTCGTCAAAACTTGCAGTTTTGGCCTATTCTGGCTCGTTCTGTATGCTATTGCTCACTGATTTTGGATCCCGCTGTGATCCGAACGTTTTCGGAACCCTGGGGTCCGGTTACGGGAACTCGTCAAAACTCGTAGTTTTTGCCTACTCCGGCCAGTTTTGTATGCTATTAGTCACTGATTTTGGGTCCCGTCGTGATCTGAACGCTTCGAGAACCCCGGGGTCCGGTTCCGGGTAATTCGTCAAAACTCCATGTTTTGGCCTAATCCAGCTAGTTTTGTATGCTATTAGTCACTGATTTTGGGTCCCGCTGTGATCCAAACGTTTGCGGACCCTCGGGGTCCAGTTATGGGGAACTCTCGCAGTTTTGGCCTATTCTGGCTAGTTCTGTATGCTATTCCTCACTGATTTTGGATCCCGCTGCGATCCGAACGTTTCGGGAACCCCGAGGTCTAGTTACGGGGAACTGGTCAAAACTCGCAGTTTTGGCCTATTTTGACCACGTTTGTATGCTATTAGTCACTGATTTTGGGTCCTCCTGCAATCCGAATATTTCAGGAACCCCGCGAACTAGTAACGCAGAACTCGTCGAAACTCACAGTTTTGGCCTATTTCGGCCAGTTTTCTATGCAATTAGTCACTGATTTTGGGTCCCGTTGTGATCCGGATGTTTCCGGAACATCGGGGTCCAGTTACAGGGAGCTCGTCTGTCGTGGGTATAAGCCTGACAGTAGATGTGTAGGGTACGAATGAGATGGGCAGAGTCCTAGCTACGGCAAGGTTGTATGAGTTCAGGCCCCTCTGCGGTGGAGGTAACAACCCTACGTCTCAGTGCTCTCGGAGCTTGTTGTCGAGTGTAATATGGAATGCAATGATTTGCTAACCCCTCTACCAGTGGGGGAGGGCGGCTTATATAGAGTGCGCTGCCCTCCACAACGGTTCCGGTACAGGGGTGGAGTAGTGGGCATTGAATGCGTACGTTACAGGTAACGTATGCTCTAGATGCTAATAAATACACCCGGAAACGTACGGTCGTTTCCGTCCAGAGAGGTTACGATGTACCGAGTGTAGCCAGTCGGTTAGCTTGGTATATTCCGAATGCTAGTCTCCGACTGGATGATTGAGGACCTGTTACCGACTGGATGATGGGGACTCCTTAATTCAGTCGGGGCAGACTTAGGGCCCTGTCCTTTGTGTGGGGTAGTCCTTGGGTAGGACCTGTATGGCAGGCCTATGACCCTACCCTAGGACTATGACCCCATCATTAGTCCCCGAATGGATTGGGGTTGAAACGACGAAGCGGTGCTTGAAGTTCAGATCCGACTGGATTAGATTCGGCTTGGGCGTTGCTTGCCTCTATCCATTTTATCTTTTCTGACCAATGATTCGAGTGGAAGTGCTTGCGAAACAGACTGTCGGGAGCCGAGTGTTTCTGCGGCATCTTTAGACGCGACCGGTCAACTGACACCGGCGGATTTTCCGGGATCTCAAATTTCGGGTTCCGTGCGCTCAGCGGGGATGACGCCAGCGCACTCGAGTAGCGCCTCACGCCTCGATTCTCGCGCCTTCAACTCCTCCACTGATATCTCCGCGGCCGGTCGGGCGGATAAGGTTTCGGGGCCACCCACCAGTGACCCAGTCGGAACCCTATTTAAATCTGGGCGGCGAGGCTTCTTCGTTACGCTCGCCGAATCTTTCGCTCTCGCCTGCCCCGCCTTTCTCGCCACCTCCAGCGCTCCTATACTCCTCCCTTCTCCTTCCTCCCGAGGGCTCACAGCCCCCGCCATGACCAAGGGCCAGACCAGCAAGATGGAGGCGAGGAAGAAGAAGGGGAAGACGGCGGCACCTGCTCAGCGGCGGCAGCGGCCGCTGCCGGCGGGATGGATCCAGGGCGACTACCTCCCCTCCACGGTGACGGAGGGGGATCTACTGCAGCTGGTGGAGCACGGGATGATCATGCACAAGTCCTGGAGGCTGCCAACGGAGGACGAGGTCGAGCCAGCGCCTCGGGAGGGGGAGCGTGTCCTGCTGCTCAGCCACATCCACCGAGGTTTTTCTTTGCCCCCGCATCCTTTCTTCAAGGGCATCATGAATCACTTCGGAGCCCAACTTCACCATTTTCCTCCGAATGCCATTGCCCATCTTTCTGCCTTCATAGTTTTATGTGAGTGTTTCATCGGCTGTCCTCCCCATTGGGGTTTGTTCAAACACATCTTCTCCGCCCGATCCCAAACCATCAAACGACTTAGCCAGTCGGATGATAAGATGCACCTCCTCCAGGTCTGCGGGGGTTTAGGATTCCAGAAGAAGAGTCGGAGTAGCTATCCCGCTCTCCAGTTAAGTGAGTCGGTTAGGAACTGGCAGTCGACGTGGTTCTACTGCCAGGATATCGCCTGTCCGAATGCGTCGACTGGGCTGCCTCCTTTTAGTCTAGACCGGCCCGCCCCGCCTAAGCAGCTCGCGCTCTCGAAGGCGGAGAAGAACGACGTCCAGCCCTTGGTTGAGGCACTCGTGGACGTCGTCAGGAGGGGGGGTCACCGGTATTGACCTACTGGAAGTCTTCCTTGGTCGGCGGATCCAGCCTCTGTAGGCTCGCGACCATGCCATGTGGCATTACGCGGGGCCCGAAGACTCCACTCGGACCAGCGTGGTGGGCGTGTCTGAGGAGAGGGTGACCTCATGGGTGCTCCAAATCACGGGTCCCTGCGAGAACCCCAAAGGAGCTCGGCGAGTGAAGCCTTACAGCGTGGATCATCCTCCACCGAATCAGGTGAGTGGCACTTGTCAAGTGCATTGAACTGTCTTAATTCCTGTCGTTTGTCTATATCTCCGTGTGATGTCCAATGTTTCCGACTGAAATTTATGCAGGCGTGGACCAACTGGTTCTCCCCCGTCTCGAATGGGAATCCGGAGGAGGAAGAGGAGGAAGGCACCCAGGAGGGCAGTGTGGAGAGCGCCGAGTACGTCTCCGACAGCGGGGAATCGGAGGAGGAGAACAGCGAGGAAGAGGAAGAAGACGAGGAGCAGGACTCACCAACTCCGCAACTGGAGCATCGGACCAAGCGCCGACACGAGCCCGCTGTCCCCTCAGCTCCTCCCGCGTCTTCGAGTGCTCCGCCTACTGCTCCAGTGGTCCCGAGTGTTCGAAGCACTAAGAGGACCAGGGATGCCGCCGCTGAGCCCGTGGGCCAATTTTCTAAGGTGCCCAAGCCGAGTGGGCCTAAACCTCGGAAGGCTCTGCCGCGAATGAGGGTCGCTGTCCCCGTCACCTCCACGTAAGTGTACTCAGCTTTCAGTTCTTTCTGATATCCGAGTGAACTTCTGTTTACTGGCCGAATGGATCTCACTCGACAGGGTCGCTACTTCTGCCACCTCTCCGGCGCGTCAGGAAGACGACCCCATGGACACGGACAACGTCGTCTCGTCCCAGCCAGGTGCGTTGTAGTGACTCCGAGTGTTTTATTCTATCATAGGTTCTGTCTCTTTCTTTTTCTGAGACCTCGTGTCGTTCGGCCTGTCAGGGGCGATTTGTCTGGACGAGGGCGACCAGGGGAGAGCCGACCCAACTGTGGAGCCTGTTCTTGAGGCTGCTCCTCCTGCTGCCGCTCTCGCCGCGGACGTGCTGCCGACTGAAGCGCTGCCACAGACTGAAACAATGTTGGTTGCTGAGGAGCCGACTGGGGCGGGCCTTGGGATGCCTCAGGAACCTCCGACGATTCCAGGCTCGTCAAATGCTGAATTCAGCATTCAGCGTCTTCCGGGGGAGCAGGTGGGAGCGGCCAAGGGGGCTATGGTGCAGGCGGAGCTGATGGCTGGATAGGCCAAGAGGGCCTACGACTCCGTTGCGGCCTTGTACCAGCGGAGCTTGGAGCTGCGCGATGATATCCGAGTAAGTCGTCTAGTAAGTATTTAGTTTTCTCCTGTAACCCACTGGGTGTTCTTGAATAGCAGTTGTAGTTTGCAATTGGTTCACTCTTAGTGAACCCAGTGGGTGTAGTCCCCGAGACTTATGTCGAGTGCTTGCACCGACAGTTGTCTTTATACATATTGTCTTTGCTTTGGTCGTGTCTGTAAATAATATGACCGACTGCTAGCAGTTGTGGCACTCGAAGTGCACTTACTGTAAGAGTCTCCGAGAGTAAGTTGTACTCAGGTCGGGTAACATTTGCCTCGTAGGCGTAGGTGATAACATGCATCTCAATAGGGCAGTCCTGCTTGAGCTGCATGCCAGTGGGGTCACTCTCAGTGAACCCACTGGGTGTAGTCCCCGAGACCGCTGTCGGCTGCTTGCGTCAGCAGGGGTCTGAAGAACTTAGACTTTTAACTGTTGAACATTCTGATTGTCTCTTGGTGTTTGGTGGCAAAAAACCTGTGATATGGGGACGGCCTATGAGGCTCTGAGAGCGGAGAGGAACCACTTCGCTGGTGAGCTTGATGCGGCAATGCTCGCAATGGCCGACATGAAGGATGCTCTGGAGGGGCGAGAGAAGTCTTTGGAGGAGGCTCGTGAAGCTAACAAGGTGTTGACTGAGGAAGTGGAAAGAATGAGGAAACAGAGGACTGCTCTCACGAATCAGATGGCCGTCCTGAATAGACGATGCATAGCTCAAGAGAAGTATGTCAACGACTGGGCTGGGCAGATGATGACTCGTCTGGTTGGTAAGTCTTATGTTTTGCCGAGTGCTTGTACTGTGTGCATGACACTCAACGTTTATTTGCATGCTTGTCCTTTTGTTGCAGATTTTTGCGTAGATGCTCAAGCTGAAGCAGCGGCTATGGAGCGGTCCATTTAGGAGAACGTGCCACTCGGCGAGGACGCCAATCGGAATCTGCTCCGGGCGCATATCCGCGTAGACAAAGTGGGTCCTTTCATCGGTCGACTGAGAGAGGTCGTTGGCCGAATTAACAAGGAACTTTGGCTAGAAGACGAGTCGCGACAGGAGATGGAGAACCTGATGGCGCGACTGAAGGAGATTCTGAGCCGAGTGCAATCGTGGAAGAAATCGGCAGCGCGTTGTGGTGCAGATGTTGCTCTGGCCTTGGTCCGAGTCCATTGCAAGGAGGTGTGTGAGGAAAAACTGAAGACTCTGAAGGTCGCCAACACGAACAAGCTTCGATTCGAAGACTTCATGGAGACGTTCCTTGAGAGTGCTACCCGCATCACCGACGGAATCGACTTGGACACTTTCGTGGAGCGCTCCAGTCCTGGCGCCGGCCCAGCTGACGCGTAAGAAAACTTTATCCTCGGTATGCCGAGTGTTTATCTGTAAGGTACTTTGGCCACTTCTGTTGGCTGTCACACTTTTAAATCGGTGCGGGTAAGCTTGATCCGCACCGAGTTAACTATCTTCGCGAGAATTTTGGAATCCGTTTTTTGCTCTTCTGTTGCAATGTTGATTCGAGTTTCTGTTTGGCATTTCTTGGTGAAGCCAAAGGCAAACAGTCGATGCTGGATCGCGGCTAAGCCCCCGAGTGTGACGTGAAGTGCACACTCGAAGAAGGTTAATACTTAGGCGATGCTGGATCGCAGCTAAGCCCCCGAGTGTGACGTGTAGTGCACACTCAGAGAAGGTTAGTACGTAGGCGATGCTGGATCGCAGCTAAGCCCCCGAGTGTGACATGTAGTGCACACTCGGAGAAGGTTAGTACGTGGGCGACTCTGGATCGCAGCTAAGCCTCCGAGTGTGACGTTAAGTGCACACTCAGAGAAGTTTGATACTTAGGCGATGCTGGATCGCAGCTAAGCCCCCGAGTGTGACATTAAGTGCACACTCGGAGAAAGTTAATACTTAGGCGATGCTGGATCGCAGCTAAGCCTCCGAGTGTGACGTTAAGTGCACACTCGGAGAAGTTTAATACTTAGGCGATGCTGGATCGCAGCTAAGCCCCCGAGTGTGACGTTAAGTGCACACTCGAAGAAAGTTAATACTTAGGCGATGCTGGATTGCAGCTAAGCCCCCGAGTGTGACGTTAAGTGCACACTCAAAGAAAGTTAATACTTAGGCGATGCTGGATCGCAGCTAAGCCCCCGAGTGTGACGTTAAGTGCACACTCGGAGAAAGTTAATACTTAGCCGATGCTGGATCGCAGCTAAGCCGCCGAGTGTGACGTTAAGTGCACAGTCGAAGAAGGTTAATACTTAGGCGATGCTGGATCGCAGCTAAGCCCCCGAGTGTGACGTTAAGTCCACACTCGAAGAAAGTTAACACTTAGGCGATACTGGATCGCGGCTAAGCCCCCGAGTGTGACGTTAAGTGCACACTCGAAGAAAGGTAATACTTAGGCGATGCTGGATCGCAGCTAAGCCCCCAAGTGTGACGTTAAGTGCACACTTGGAGAAAGTTAATACTTAGGCGATGCTGGATCGCAGCTAAGTCCCCGAGTGTGACGTTAAGTGCACACTCGAAGAAAGTTAATACTTAGGCGATGCTGGATCGCAGCTAAGCCCCCGAGTGTGATGTTAAGTGCACACTCGGAGAAAGTTAATACTTAGGCGATGCTGGATCGCAGCTAAGCCCCCGAGTGTGACGTTAAGTGCACACTCGGAGAAAGTTAATACTTAGGCGATGCTGGATCGCAGCTAAGCCCCCGAGTGTGACGTTAAGTGCGCACTCGGAGAAAGTTAATACTTAGGCGATTCTGGATCGCAGCTAAGTTTTTTTTGTTTTGTTGAGACCGGAGTCTGCGACCGCAGAAGCACTTTGAACCTGCAAAAAACTCAATCTGCTTTCTATTATTCCGCCAATACTTGTTCTTTACAACGCTTCAGTCGACGGTCACGTGTAGAAGCGCTTCAGGAGATCTCCGTTCCATGCGCGCGGCTCGTCTGTCTCCCTCTCGATGTTGTAGAGTGTGTATGCCCCGTTGTTCAGCATCTTGGAGATGATGAAGGGTCCTTCCCAGGCCGGAGCCAACTTGTGAGGTCTTTGTTGATCCACTCGGAGCACCAGGTCGCCTGCTTGGAACGTCCGACTTCTGACGTGGCGTGCATGAAAACGCCGTAGATTTTGTTGATAAATGGTCGAGCGAGTTAACGCCATCTCACGCTCCTCTTCCAGAAGATCCACTCCGTCTTGCCTTGCTTGTTCTGCTTCGGCTTCAGAAAAGAGTTCGACTCGTGGCGCATTGTGAAGCAAGTCACTCGGAAGGACCGCTTATGCTCCATAAACGAGGAAGAACGGTGATCGCCCTGTAGATCTGTTCGGGGTTGTGCGAAGTCCCCAAAGCACTGAAGGTAGCTCGGTAACCCAAGCGCCAGCGGCATGTCCTATTTCTCGCAGGAGTCGGGGCTTCAATCCTTGCAAAATAAGCCTGTTTTCCCGCTCTGCTTGTCCATTGGACTGAGGATGTGCTACGGAAGAAAAATCCACTCGGATGCCTTGGCTTGTACAGAAACCTTTGAATCTGTCCGAGTCAAAGTTTGTCCCGTTGTCCGTAATTATGCTGTGAGGTACACCGAATCTGAAGATGATGTCCCTGACAAACTTGACGGCTGTCGAAGCGTCGAGCTTCTTGATGGGCTCCGCTTTGATCCATTTCGTGAACTTGTCGACTGCCACCAACAGATGCGTGTATCCACCTTGGCCTATCTTGAATGGGCCGACTGTATCTAATCCCCACACTGCAAACGGCCACACCAGAGGGATCGTCTTTAACGCAGACGTTGGCTTGTGGGACTTGTTGGAGTAGAACTGGCAGCCCTCACATCGATCAACCATATCCTTAGCCATCTCGTTAGCCTGCAGCCAAAAGAAGCCAGCCCTGAATGCCTTGGCGACGATTGCTCTCGAAGAAGCGTGATGACGGTAGGTCCCCGAGTGAATATCCTCCAGAATCAGCTGCCCCTCCTGTGGGGAGATGCATCGTTGAAGAACGCTAGAGATACTTTCCTAGTACAATTGGCCAACAATGACAGTGAATGACTTCGACCTGCGGACTATCTGCCTGGCTTGTACTTCGTCTTCTGGAAGTTCTTGCCTCAAGATATATGCCATGATCGGCACAGTCCAATCGGGAATGACATCCAGAATCTCCATGACCAGATCAACCACAACAGGTACATCGACTTCAGTCGGATTGTTGTGCTCTTGGGTTGTACTGGTTCCTCTGTGAAAGGATCTTCTTTGACTGAGGGGAGGTGGAGGTGCTCGAGGCAGACGTCACTCGGCACTGGTCTCCGAGTGGATCCGAGTTTTGCTAACTCGTCAGTTTTGGCCTATTTTGGGCAAATTTGTATGCTATTAGTCACTGATTTTGGGTCGTCCTGCAATCCAAACGTTTTGGGAACCCCGGGGTCCAGTTACGCAGAACTCGTCAAAACTCGCAGTATTGGTCTATTTCGGCCAGTTTTCTATGCAATTAGTCACTGATTTTGGGTCCCGCTGTAATCCGAATGTTTCCGGAACATCGGGGACCGGTTATAGGGAACTCGTCAAAACTCGCACTTTTGGCCTATTCTGGCTAGTTCTGCATGCTATTGCTCACTGATTTTGGATCCCGCTGCGATCCGAACGTTTTGGGAACCCCGGGGTCCGGTTACGGGAACTCATCAAAACTCGCAGTTTTGGCCTACTCCAGCCAGTTTTGTACGCTATTAGTCAATGATTTTGGCTCCTGCTGTGATCCGAACGTTTCGGGATCGAACCCCTTGGTCCGATTACGGGAACTCGTCAAAACTCGCAGTTTTCGCCTACTCCGGCCAATGTTGTATGCTATTACTCACTGATTTTGGGTCCCGTTGTGATCCGTTCGTTTCAGGAACGATGGGGTCCGGTTACGGGGAACTCGCCAAAACTCGCAGTTTTGGCCTACTCCGGCCAGTTTTGTATGCTATTCGTCACGGATTTTGGGTCTTGCTGCGATCCGAACGTTTTGGGAACCTCGGGGTCCGGTTATGGGGAACTCGTGAAAACTCGCAGTTTTGGCCTATTCGGCCAGTTTTGTATGCTATTATTCACTGATTTTGGGTCCCGCTGTGATCCGAATATTTCCGGAACCTCGGGGTCCGGTTACGGGGAACTCATCAAAACTAGCAGTTTTGGCCTATTCTGGCTCGTTCTGTATGCTATTGCTCAGTGATTTTGGAGCCCGCTGTGATCCGAACGTTTTCGAAACTCCCAGTTTTGGAAATTTTTTGGCCACGTTTGTATGCTATTAGTCACTGATTTTGGGTCCTCCTGCAATCCGAACATTTCGGGAACCCTGGGGTCCAGTTACGCAGAACTCGTCAAAACTCGCAGTTTTCGCCTACTCCGACCAATCTTGTAAGCTATTACTCACTGATTTTGTGTCCCGTTGTGATCCGGGCGTTTCGGGAACTACGGGGTCCGGTTACGGGGAACTCGCCAAAACTCGCAGTTTTGGCCTATTCCGACCAGTTTCGTATGCTATTAGTCACTGATTTTGGGTCCCATTGTGATCTAAATGCTTCGGGAACCCTAGGGTCCGGTTACGTGGAACTCGTCAAAACTCACAGTTTTGGCCTATTCGGGCCAGTTTTGTATCCTATTAGTCACGGATTTTGGGTCCTGCTGCGATCCGAACGTTTTGGGAACCTCGGGGTCCGGTTATGGGGAACTCGTCAAAACTCGCAGATTTGGCCTATTTCGGACAGTTTTGTATGCTATTAGTCACTGGTTTTTGGTCCCGCTGTGATCCGAATATTTCCGAAACCTCGGGTTCCGGTTACGAGGAACTCGTCAAAACTCGCAGTTTTGGCCTATTCTGGCTCGTTCTGTATGCTATTGCTCACTGATTTTGGATCCGCTGTGATCCGAACGTTTTCGGAACCCTGGGGTCCGGTTACGGGAACTCGTCAAAACTCGTAGTTTTTGCCTACTCCGGCCAGTTTTGTATGCTATTAGTCACTGATTTTGGGTCCCGTTGTGATCTGAACGCTTCGAGAACCCCGGGGTCCGGTTCCGGGTAATTCGTCAAAACTCGTAGTTTTTGCCTATACTGGCCAGTTTTGTATGCTATTAGTCACTGATTTTGGGTCCTGCTGCGATCCGAACGTTTTGGGAACCCCGGGGTCTAGTTACGGGGAACTCTTAAAAACTCGCAGTTTTGGCCGATTCCACCCAGTTTTGTATGCTATTAGTCACTGATTTTGGTTCCCGCTGTGATCCAAACGTTTCCGGACCATTGGGGTCCGGTTATGGTGAACTCTCGCAGTTTTGGCCTATTCAGGCTAGTTCTGTATGCTATTCCTCACTGATTTTGGATCCCGCTGCGATCCGAACGTTTTGGGAACCCCGAGCTCTAGTTACGGGGAACTGGTCAAAACTCGCAGTTTTGGCCTATTTTGGCCAGTTTTCTATGCAATTAGTCACTGATTTTGGGTCCCGTTGTGATCCGAATGTTTCCGGAATGTCGGGGTCCGGTTACAGGGAACTCGTCAAAACTCGCAGTTTTGGCCTAATCCAGCTAGTTTTGTATGCTAGTAGTCACTGATTTTGGGTCCCGCTGTGATCCGAACGTTTCGGGATTGAACCACTTGTTCCGATTACGGGAACTCGTCAAAACTCGCAGTTTTCGCCTACTCCGGCCAATTTTGTATGCTATTACTCACTAATTTTGGGTTCCGGTGTGATCAGGATGTTTCAGGTACTACGGGGTCCGGTTACGGGAACTCGCCAAAACTCGCAGTTTTGGCCTATTCTGACCAGTTTTGTATGCTATTAGTCACTGATTTTGGGTCCCGTTGTGATCTGAACGCTTCGGGAACCTTAGGGTCCGATTACGGGGAACTCATCAAAACTCACAGTTTTGGCCTATTCGGGCCAGTTTTGTATGCTATTCGTCACGGATTTTGGGTCCTGCTGCGATCCGAACGTTTTGGGAACCTCGGGGTCCGGTTATGGGGAACTCGTCAAAACTCGCAGTTTTGGCCTATTTCGGACAGTTTTGTATGCTATTAGTCACTGGTTTTTGGTCCCGCTGTGATCCGAATATTTCCGGAACCTCGGGGTCCGGTTACGAGGAACTCGTCAAAACTTGCAGTTTTGGCCTATTCTGGCTCGTTCTGTATGCTATTGCTCACTGATTTTGGATCCCGCTGTGATCCGAACCTTTTCGGAACCCTGGGGTCCGGTTACGGGAACTCGTCAAAACTCGTAGTTTTTGCCTACTCCGGCCAGTTTTGTATGCTATTAGTCACTGATTTTGGGTCCCGTCGTGATCTGAATGCTTCGGGAACCCCGGCGTCCGGTTCCGGGTAATTCGTCAAAACTCCACGTTTTGGCCTAATCCAGCCAGTTTTGTATGCTATTAGTCACTGATTTTGGGTCCCGCTGTGATCCAAACGTTTCCGGACCCTCGGGGTCCGGTTATGGGGAACTCTCGCAGTTTTGGCCTATTCTGGCTAGTTCTGTATGCTATTCCTCACTGATTTTGGATCCCGCTGCGATCCGAACGTTTCGGGAACCCCGAGGTCTAGTTACGGGGAACTGGTCAAAACTCGCAGTTTTGGCCTATTTTGACCACGTTTGTATGCTATTAGTCACTGATTTTGGGTCCTCCTGCAATCCGAATATTTCAGGAACCCCGCGAACTAGTAACGCAGAACTCGTCGAAACTCACAGTTTTGGCCAATTTCGGCGAGTTTTCTATGCAATTAGTCACTGATTTTGGGTCCCGTTGTGATCCGGATGTTTCCGGAACATCGGGGTCCGGTTACAGGGAGCTCGTCTGTCGCGGGTATAAGCCTGACAGTAGTTGTGTAGGGTACGAATGAGATGGGCAGAGTCCTAGCTACGGCAAGGTTGTATGAGTTCAGGCCCCTCTGCGGTGGAGGTAACAACCCTACGTCTCAGTGCTCTCGGAGCTTGTTGTCGAGTGTAAGATGGAATGCAATGATTTGCTAACCCCTCTACCAGTGGGGGAGGGCGGCTTATATAGAGTGCGTTGCCCTCCACAACGGTTCCGGTACAGGGGTGGAGTAGTGGGGATTGAATGCGTACGTTACAGGTAACGTATGCTCTAGATGCTAATAAATACACCCGGAAACGTACGGTCGTTTCCGTCCAGAGAGGTTACGATGTACCGAGTGTAGCCAGTCGGTTAGCTTGGTATATTCCGAATGCTAGTCTCCGACTGGATGATTGAGGACCTGTTACCGACTGGATGATGGGGACTCCTTAATTCAGTCGGGGCAGACTTAGGGCCCTGTCCTTTGTGTGGGGTAGTCCTTGGGTAGGACCTGTATGGCAGGCCTATGACCCTACCCTAGGACTATGACCCCATCATTAGTCCCCGAATGGATTGGGGTTGAAACGACGAAGCGATGCTTGAAGTTCAGATCCGACTGGATTAGATTCGGCTTGGGTGTTGCTTGCCTCTATCCATTTTATCTTTTCTGACCAATGATTCGAGTGGAAGTGCTTGCGAAACAGACTGTCGGGAGCCGAGTGTTTCTGCGGCATCTTTAGACGCGACCGGTCAACTGACAGCGGCGGATTTTCCGGGATCTCAAATTTCGGGTTCCGTGCGCTCAGCGGGGATGACGCCAGCGCACTCGAGTAGCGCCTCACGCCTCGATTCTCGCGCCTTCAACTCCTCCACTGATATCGCCGCGGCCTGTCGGGCGGATAAGGTTTCGGGGCCACCCGCCAGTGACCCAGTCGGAACCCTATTTAAATCTAGGCGGCGAGGCTTCTTCGTTACGCTCGTCGAATCTTTCGCTCTCGCCTGCCCCGCCTTTCTCGCCACCTCCAGCGCTCCTATACTCCTCCCTTCTCCTTCCTCCCGAGGGCTCACAGCCGCCGCCATGACCAAGGGCCAGACCAGCAAGATGGAGGCGAGGAAGAAGAAGGGGAAGACGGCGGCACCTGCTCAGCGGCGGCAGCGGCCGCTGCCGGCGGGATGGATCCAGGGCGACTTCCTCCCCTCCACGGTGACGGAGGGGGATCTACTGCAGCTGGTGGAGCACGGGATGATCGTGCATAAGTCCTGGAGGCTGCCAACGGAGGACGAGGTCGAGCCAGCGCCTCGGGAGGGGGAGCGTGTCTTGCTGCTCAGCCACATCCACCGAGGTTTTTCTTTGCCCCCGCATCCTTTCTTCAAGGGCATCATGAATCACTTCGGAGCCCAACTTCACCATTTTCCTCCGAATGCCATTGCCCATCTTTCTGCCTTCATAGTTTTATGTGAGTGTTTCATCGGCTATCCTCCCCATTGGGGTTTGTTCAAACACATCTTCTCCGCCCGATCCCAAACCATCAAACGACTTAGCCAGTCGGATGATAAGATGCACCTCCTCCAGGTCTGCGGGGGTTTAGGATTCCAGAAGAAGAGTCGGAGTAGCTATCCCGCTCTCCAGTTAAGTGAGTCGGTTAGGAACTGGCAGTCGACATGGTTCTACTGCTAGGATATCGCCTGTCCGAATGCGTCGACTGGGCTGCCTCCTTTTAGTCTAGACCGGCCCGCCCCGCCTAAGCAGCTCGCGCTCTCGAAGGCGGAGAAGAACGACGTCCAGCCCTTGGTTGAGGCACTCGTGGACGTCGTCAGGAGGGGGGGTCACCGGTATTGACCTACTGGAAGTCTTCCTTGGTCGGCGGATCCAGCCTCTGTAGGCTCGCGACCATGCCATGTGGCATTACGCGGGGCCCGAAGACTCCACTCGGACCAACGTGGTGGGCGTGTCTGAGGAGAGGGTGACCTCATGGGTGCTCCAAATCACGGGTCCCTGCGAGAACCCCAAAGGAGCTCGGCGAGTGAAGCCTTACAGCGTGGATCATCCTCCACCGAATCAGGTGAGTGGCACTTGTCAAGTGCATTGAACTGTCTTAATTCCTGTCGTTTGTCTATATCTCCGTGTGATGTCCAATGTTTCCGACTGAAATTTATGCAGGCGTGGACCAACTGGTTCTCCCCCGTCTCGAATGGGAATCCGGAGGAGGAAGAGGAGGAAGGCACACAGGAGGGCAGTGTGGAGAGCGCCGAGTACGTCTCCGACAGCGGGGAATCGGAGGAAGAGAACAGCGAGGAAGAGGAAGAAGACGAGGAGCAGGACTCACCAACTCCGCAACTGGAGCATCGGACCAAGCGCCGACACGAGCCCGCTGTCCCCTCAGCTCCTCCCGCGTCTTCGAGTGCTCCGCCTACTGCTCCAGTGGTCCCGAGTGTTCGAAGCACTAAGAGGACCAGGGATGCCGCCGCTGAGCCCGTGGGCCAATTTTCTAAGGTGCCCAAGCCGAGTGGGCCTAAACCTCGGAAGGCTCTGCCGCGAATGAGGGTCGCTGTCCCCGTCACCTCCACGTAAGTGTACTCAGCTTTCAGTTCTTTCTGATATCCGAGTGAACTTCTGTTTACTGGCCGAATGGATCTCACTCGACAGGGTCGCTACTTCTGCCACCTCTCCGGCGCGTCAGGAAGACGACCCCATGGACACGGACAACGTCGTCTCGTCCCAGCCAGGTGCGTTGTAGTGACTCCGAGTGTTTTATTCTATCATAGGTTCTGTCTCTTTCTTTTTCTGAGACCTCGTGTCGTTCGGCCTGTCAGGGGCGATTTGTCTGGACGAGGGCGACCAGGGGAGAGCCGACCCAGCTGTGGAGCCTGTTCTTGAGGCTGCTCCTCCTGCTGCCGCTCTCGCCGCGGACGTGCTGCCGACTGAAGCGCTGCCACAGACTGAAACAGTGTTGGTGGCTGAGGAGCCGACTGGGGCGGGCCTTGGGATGCCTCAGGAACCTCCGACGATTCCAGGCTCGTCAAATGCTGAATTCAGCATTCAGCGTCTTCCGGGGGAGCAGGTGGGAGCGGCCAAGGGGGCTATGGTGCAGGCGGAGCTGATGGCTGGATAGGCCAAGAGGGCCTACGACTCCGTTGCGGCCTTGTACCAGCGGAGCTTGGAGCTGCGCGATGATATCCGAGTAAGTCGTCTAGTAAGTATTTAGTTTTCTCCTGTAACCCACTGGGTGTTCTTGAATAGCAGTTGTAGTTTGCAATTGGTTCACTCTTAGTGAACCCAGTGGGTGTAGTCCCCGAGACTTATGTCGAGTGCTTGCACCGACAGTTGTCTTTATACATATTGTCTTTGCTTTGGTCGTGTCTGTAAATAATATGACCGACTGCTAGCAGTTGTGGCACTCGAAGTGCACTTACTGTAAGAGTCTCCGAGAGTAAGTTGTACTCAGGTCGGGTAACATTTGCCTCGTAGGCGTAGGTGATAACATGCATCTCAATAGGGCAGTCCTGCTTGAGCTGCATGCCAGTGGGGTCACTCTCAATGAACCCACTGGGTGTAGTCCCCGAGACCGCTGTCGGCTGCTTGCGTCAGCAGGGGTCTGAAGAACTTAGACTTTTAACTGTTGAACATTCTGATTGTCTCTTGGTGTTTGGTGGCAAAAAACCTGTGATATGGGGACGGCCTATGAGGCTCTGAGAGCGGAGAGGAACCACTTCGCTGGTGAGCTTGATGCGGCAATGCTCGCAATGGCCGACATGAAGGATGCTCTGGAGGGGCGAGAGAAGTCTTTGGAGGAGGCTCGTGAAGCTAACAAGGTGTTGACTGAGGAAGTGGAAAGAATGAGGAAACAGAGGACTGCTCTCACGAATCAGATGGCCGTCCTGAATAGACGATGCATAGCTCAAGAGAAGTATGTCAACGACTGGGCTGGGCAGATGATGACTCGTCTGGTTGGTAAGTCTTATGTTTTGCCGAGTGCTTGTACTGTGTGCATGACACTCAACGTTTATTTGCATGCTTGTCCTTTTGTTGCAGATTTTTGCGTAGATGCTCAAGCTGAAGCAGCGGCTATGGAGAGGTCCATTTAGGAGAACGTGCCACTCGGCGAGGACGCCAATCGGAATCTGCTCCGGGCGCATATCCGCGTAGACAAAGTGGGTCCTTTCATCGGTCGACTGAGAGAGGTCGTTGGCCGAATTAACAAGGAACTTTGGCCAGAAGACGAGTCGCGACAGGAGATGGAGAACCTGATGGCGCGACTGAAGGAGATTCTGAGCCGAGTGCAATCGTGGAAGAAATCGGCAGCGCGTTGTGGTGCAGATGTTGCTCTGTCCTTGGTCCGAATCCATTGCAAGGAGGTGTGTGAGGAAAAACTGAAGACTCTGAAGGTCGCCAACACGAAGAAGCTTCGATTCGAAGACTTCATGGAGACGTTCCTTGAGAGTGCTACCCGCATCGCCGACGGAATCGACTTGGACACTTTCGTGGAGCCCTCCAGTCCTGGCGCCGGCCAAGCTGACGCGTAAGAAAACTTTATCCTCGGTATGCCGAGTGTTTATCTGTAAGGTACTTTGGCCACTTCTGTTGGCTGTCACACTTTTAAATCGGTGAGGGTAAGCTTGATCCGCACCGAGTTAACTATCTTCGCGAGAATTTTGGAATCCGTTTTTTGCTCTTCTGTTGCAATGTGGATTCGAGTTTCTGTTTGGCATTTCTTGGTGAAGCCAAAGGCAAACAGTCGATGCTGGATCGCGGCTAAGCCCCCGAGTGTGACGTGAAGTGCACACTCGAAGAAGGTTAATACTTAGGCGATGCTGGATCGCAGCTAAGCCCCCGAGTGTGACGTGTAGTGCACACTCAGAGAAGGTTAGTACGTAGGCGATGCTGGATCGCAGCTAAGCCCCCGAGTGTGACGTGTAGTGCACACTCGGAGAAGGTTAGTACGTGGGCGACTCTGGATCGCAGCTAAGCCTCCGAGTGTGACGTTAAGTGCACACTCAGAGAAGTTTGATACTTAGGCGATGCTGGATCGCAGCTAAGCCCCCGAGTGTGACATTAAGTGCACACTCGGAGAAAGTTAATACTTAGGCGATGCTGGATCGCAGCTAAGCCTCCGAGTGTGACGTTAAGTGCACACTCGGAGAAGTTTAATACTTAGGCGATGCTGGATCGCAGCTAAGCCCCCGAGTGTGACGTTAAGTGCACACTCGAAGAAAGTTAATACTTAGGCGATGTTGGATTGCAGCTAAGCCCCCGAGTGTGACGTTAAGTGCACACTCAAAGAAAGTTAATACTTAGGCGATGCTGGATCGCAGCTAAGCCCCCGAGTGTGACGTTAAGTGCACACTCGGAGAAAGTTAATACATAGCCGATGCTGGATCGCAGCTAAGCCGCCGAGTGTGACGTTAAGTGCACAGTCGAAGAAGGTTAATACTTAGGCGATGCTGGATCGCAGCTAAGCCCCCGAGTGTGACGTTAAGTCCACACTCGAAGAAAGTTAACACTTAGGCGATACTGGATCGCAGCTAAGCCCCCGAGTGTGACGTTAAGTGCACACTCGAAGAAAGGTAATACTTAGGCGATGCTGGATCGCAGCTAAGCCCCCAAGTGTGACGTTAAGTGCACACTTGGAGAAAGTTAATACTTAGGCGATGCTGGATCGCAGCTAAGTCCCCGAGTGTGACGTTAAGTGCACACTCGAAGAAAGTTAATACTTAGGCGATGCTGGATCGCAGCTAAGCCCCCGAGTGTGATGTTAAGTGCACACTCGGAGAAAGTTAATACTTAGGCGATGCTGGATCGCAGCTAAGCCCCCGAGTGTGACGTTAAGTGCACACTCGGAGAAAGTTAATACTTAGGCGATGCTGGATCGCAGCTAAGCCCTCGAGTGTGACGTTAAGTGCGCACTCGGAGAAAGTTAATACTTAGGCGATTCTGGATCGCAGCTAAGTTTTTTTTGTTTTGTTGAGACCGGAGTCTGCGACCGCAGAAGCACTTTGAACCTGCAAAAAACTCAATCTGCTTTCTATTATTCCGCCAATACTTGTTCTTTACAACGCTTCAGTCGACGGTCACGTGTAGAAGCGCTTCAGGAGATCTCCGTTCCATGCGCGCGGCTCGTCTGTCTCCCTCTCGATGTTGTAGAGTGTGTATGCCCCGTTGTTCAGCACCTTGGAGATGATGAAGGGTCCTTCCCAGGCCGGAGCCAACTTGTGAGGTCTTTGTTGATCCACTCGGAGCACCAGGTCGCCTTCTTGGAACGTCCGACTTCTGACGTGGCGTGCATGAAAATGCCGTAGATTTTGTTGATAAATGGTCAAGCGAGTTAACGCCATCTCACGCTCCTCTTCCAGAAGATCCACTCCGTCTTGCCTTGCTTGTTCTGCTTCGGCTTCAGAAAAGAGTTCGACTCGTGGCGCATTGTGAAGAAAGTCACTCAGAAGGACCGCTTATGCTCCATAAACGAGGAAGAACGGTGATCGCCCTGTAGATCTGTTCGGGGTTGTGCGAAGTCCCCAAAGCACTGAAGGTAGCTCGGTAACCCAAGCGCCAGCGGCATGTCCTATTTCTCGCAGGAGTCGGGGCTTCAATCCTTGCAAAATAAGCCTGTTTTCCTGCTCTGCTTGTCCATTGGACTGAGGATGTGCTACGGAAGCAAAATCCACTCGGATGCCTTGGCTTGTACAGAAACCTTTGAATTTGTCCGAGTCAAAGTTTGTCCCGTTGTCCGTAATTATGCTGTGAGGTACACCGAATCTGAAGATGATGTCCCTGACAAACTTGATGGCTGTCGAAGCGTCGAGCTTCTTGATGGGCTTCGCTTCGATCCATTTCGTGAACTTGTCGACTGCCACCAACAGATGCGTGTATCCACCTTGGCCTATCTTGAATGGGCCGACTGTATCTAATCCCCACACTGCAAACGGCCACACCAGAGGGATCGTCTTTAACGCAGACGTTGGCTTGTGGGACTTGTTGGAGTAGAACTGGCAGCCCTCACATCGATCAACCATATCCTTAGCCATCTCGTTAGCCTGCAGCCAAAAGAAGCCAGCCCTGAATGCCTTGGCGACGATTGCTCTCGAAGAAGCGTGATGACGGTAGGTCCCCGAGTGAATATCCTCCAGAATCAGCTGCCCCTCCTCTGGGGAGATGCATCGTTGAAGAACGCTAGAGATACTTTCCTAGTACAATTGGCCAACAATGACAGTGAATGACTTCGACCTGCGGACTATCTGCCTGGCTTGTACTTCGTCTTCTGGAAGTTCTTGCCTCAAGATATATGCCATGATCGGCACAGTCCAATCGGGAATGACATCCAGAATCTCCATGACCAGATCAACCACAACAGGTACATCGACTTCAGTCGGATTGTTGTGCTCTTGGGTTGTACTGGTTCCTCTGTGAAAGGATCTTCTTTGACTGAGGGGAGGTGGAGGTGCTCGAGGCAGACGTCACTCGGCACTGGTCTCCGAGTGGATCCGAGTTTCGCTAACTCGTCAAACTTCTTCTCAAGCTTCCTCACTGCATTGCAGTATGTAGTCATGGTGGGGTTTCTGACGTCCCACTCTTTCATCACTTGATTGACCACCAAATCCGAATCGCCGTAGACCATCAGGCGACGGACGCCGAGTGAGATGGCCATACGCAACCCGTAGAGGAGAGCTTCATACTCTGCCTCGTTGTTGGAGGAATCGAAGTGTATCTGTAGCACGTACTTGAGCTTGTCGCCCTTTGGCGATATGATCACAACGCCAGCGCCGGAGCCATTCAACATCTTGGACCCATCGAAGAACATTGTCCAATGGGCCGAGCAGATGTGGGTCGGTTGTTGTTGTTCTACCCATTCTGCTATGAAGTCAGCCAGAGCTTGAGACTTAATAGCTTTCTTGGCCTCGAACTTGATGTCTTAGTACAGCATCTCCATCGCCCACTTCGCCACTCGGCCTGACGCCTCTCGATTGTGGAGAATTTCCGACAATGGAGCATCAGAAACGACAGACACCGAGTGGTCTTGGAAATAGTGAGCGACCTTCTTCGCAGTCATGTAAATCCCGTAGATAAGTTTTTGATAGTGGGGATACCTCTGCTTGGAAGGAGTCAGGACTTCAGAGACGTAGTACACTGGCCGCTGAACTTCGTATGATTTGCCTTCTTCTTCTCGTTCGACTGTAAGAACAGTACTGACGACTTGATTTGTAGCCGCGATATACAAACGAAGGGGCTCTTTACTGAGCGGAGCAGTAAGAACCGGCTGGGTGGAAAGTAGCACTACTGGAATCAGAGATTTTGTCATCTTCCTATTCTTTTCCCTCAGCTTGCGGACGGCAAAGACACTCTTTGCCATTAGCTTCAGCAAAACTGACGGCAAGAACTAGCTGATGGCAAAGAAGGTCTTTGCCAGCAGTCAGCTCTTTGCCGTCCGCGGCAGACGACAAAGAAGCTCATCTGGCTGGGGGAACCTTAGGTCAACCTACTCCCTTCTTTGCCGTCTGTTGGCGCCTTATTTGCCGTCTGCCAGCCGACGGCAAAGAGTATAGACCCCTTTGCCGTGTGCGAGCAGACGGCAAAGATCTTGAATCTAGTAACGGCTGTCCCGCCCCCACCGCGGCCCTCTCTCTCTCTCAAACGGCCCCTCCCTCTCTCTCTCTCCTCCCCCGACGCCCAACGCCGCCAGCACTGTTGCCTGGCCACCCCCGGCACCGCCCCGGTGCCCCTGGTGCCGCCACGAAGCCCCACAACCCCCCGGCGCCCCCTGGTGCCGCCCCTCAAGCCCCACCGCCGGCGCCCCGTGGTGCCCCTGGTGCGCCCCCGCTGCCCCACCCCCGGCGCCCCTGCTGCTGCCGCCGCAGCCCCACCACCGGCGCCGCCGGCCCAGCCAGTGCCCCGTAGGCCTCGGCGCCGCCCCCGCAGCCCCACTGCCGGTAAGCCCATCCACCCCCGCCCCCTTGATTTTGTTGGAATTATGCCCTAGAGGCAATAATAAATATAGTTATTATTATAATTCCTGTATCAAGATAATCGTTTATTATCCATGCTATAATTGTATTGAATGAAGACTCATTTACATGTGTGGAAACATAGACAAAACACCGTCCCTAGCAAGCCTCTAGTTGGCTGGCCAGTTGATCAAAGATAGTCAGTGTCTTCTGATTATGAACAAGGTGTTGTTGCTTGATAACTGGATCACGTCATTAGGAGAATCACGTGATGGACTAGACCCAAACTAATGGACGTAGCATGTTGATCGTGTCATTTTGTTGCTACTGTTTTCTGCGTGTCAAGTATTTATTCCTATGACCATGAGATCATATAACTCACTGACACCGGAGGAATGCCTTGTCTGTATCAAATGTCACAACGTAACTGGGTGACTATAAAGATGCTCTACAGGTATCTCCGAAGGTGTTAGTTGAGTTAGTATGGATCAAGACTGGGATTTGTCACTCCGTGTGACGGAGAAGTATCTCGGGGCCCACTCGGTAATACAACATCACACACAAGCCTTGCAAGCAATGTAACTTAGTGTAAGTTGCGGGATCTTGTATTGCGGAACGAGTAAAGAGACTTGCCGGTAAACGAGATTGAAATAGGTATACGGATACTGACGATCGAATCTCGGGCAAGTAACATACCGAAGGACAAAGGGACTGACATACGGGATTATATGAATCCTTGGCACTGAGGTTCAAACGATAAGATCTTCGTAGAATATGTAGGATCCAATATGGGCATCCAGGTCCCGCTATTGGATATTGACCGAGGAGTCTCTCGGGTCATGTCTGTTGGAATTATGCCCTAGAGGCAATAATAAATGTATAGTTATTATTATAATTCATGTATCAAGATAATAGTTTATTATCCATGCTATAATTGTATTGAATGAAGACTCATTTACATGTGTGGATACATAGACAAAACACCGTCCCTAGCATGCCTCTAGTTGGCTAGCCAGTTGATCGATGATAGTTAGTGTCTTCTGATTATGAACAAGGTGTTGTTGCTTGATAACTGGATCACGTCATTGGGAGAATCACGTGATGGACTAGACCCAAACTAATAGACGTAGCATGTTGATCGTGTCATTTTGTTGCTACTGTTTTCTGCGTGTCAAGTATTTATTCCTATGACCATGAGATCATATAACTCACTGACACCGGAGGAATGCTTTGTGTGTATCAAACGTCGCAACGTAACTGGGTGACTATAAAGATGCTCTACAGGTATCTCCGAAGGTGTTAGTTGATTTAGTATGGATCAAGACTGGGATTTGTCACTCCGTGTGACGGAGAGGTATCTCGGGGCCCACTCGGTAATACAACATCGCACACAAGCCTTGCAAGCAATGTAACTTAGTGTAAGTTGCGGGATCTTGTATTGCGGAACGAGTAAAGAGACTTGCCGGTAAACGAGATTGAAATAGATATCCGGATACTGACGATCGAATCTCGGGCAAGTAACATACCGAAGGACAAAGGGAATGACATACGGGATTATACGAATCCTTGGCACTGAGGTTCAAACGATAAGATCTTCGTAGAATATGTAGGATCCAATATGGGCATCCAGGTCCCGCTATTGGATATTGACCGAGGAGTCTCTCGGGTCATGTCTACATAGTTCTCGAACCCTCAGGGTCTGCACACTTAAGGTTCGACGTTGTTTTATGCGTATTTGAGTTATATGGTTGGTTACCGAATGTTGTTCGGAGTCCCGGATGAGATCACGGACGTCACGAGGGTTTCCGGAATGGTCCGGAAACGAAGATTGATATATAGGATGACCTCATTTGATTACCGGAAGGTTTTCGGAGTTACCGGGAATGTACCAGGAATGACGAATGGGTTCCGGGAGTTCACCGGGAGGGGGGCAACCCACCCCGGGGAAGCCCATAGGCTTTGGGGAGACACACCAGCCCTTAGTGGGCTGGTGGGACAGCCCCAAGGGGGCCTATGCGCCAAGAGAAGGAAATCAAAGGAAAAGAAAAAAAAAGAGGGAGGAAGTGGGAAGGGAGGGGGACTCCTCCCACCAAACCAAGTCCAACTCGGTTTGGGGGGGAGTCCTCCCCCCCTTGGCTCGGCCGACGCCTTGAGGGTCCCTTGGACCCCAAGGAAAGGTCCCCCTCCCTCCTCCTATATATATGGGGCTTTTAGGGCAGATTTGAGACGACTTTCTCACGGCTGCCCGACCACATACCTCCATAGTTTTTCCTCTAGATCGCGTTTCTGCGGAGCTCGGGCGGAGCCCTGCTGAGACGAGATCATCACCAACCTCCGGAGCGCCATCACGCTGCCGGAGAACTCTTCTACCTCTCCGTCTCTCTTGCTGGATCAAGAAGGCCGAGATCATCGTCGAGCTGTACGTGTGCTGAACGCGGAGGTGCCGTCCGTTCGGTACTAGATCATGGGACTGATCGCGGAATTGTTCGCGGGGCGGATCGAGGGACGTGAGGGCATTCCACTACATCAACTGCGTTCGCTAACGCTTCTGCTGTACGATCTACAAGGGTACGTAGATCACTCATCCCCTCTCTCGTAGATGGACATCACCATGATAGGTCTTCGTGCGCGTAGGAAATTTTTTGTTTCCCATGCGACGTTCCCCAACAATGTCTACATAGTTCTCGAACCCGCAGGGTGTGCACACTTAAGGTTCAGCGTTGTTTTATGCATATTTGACTTATATGGTTGGTTACCGAATGTTGTTCGGAGTCCCGGATGAGATCACGGACATCACGAGGGTTTCCGGAATGGTCCGGAAATGAAGATTGATATATAGGATGACCTCATTTGATTACCGGAAGGTTTCCGGAGTTACCGGGAATGTACCAGGAATGACGAATGGGTTCCGGAAGTTCACCGGGGGGGGCAACCCACCCCGGGGAAGCCCATAGGCCATAAGGGTGGCGCACCAGCCCTTAGTGGGCTGGTGGGACAGCCCAAAAGGGCCCTATGCGCCATAGAGATAAAAATCAAACAGAAAGAAAAAAAAGGGAGGTGGGAAGGAAGGGAAGGACTCCCACCCACCAAACCAAGTCCAACTCGGTTTGGGGGGGGAGTCTTCCCCCCTTGGCTCGGCCGACCCCCTTGGGGCTCCTTGAGCCCCAAGGCAAGGTCCCCTCCCTCCCACCTATATATACGGAGGTTTTAGGGCTGATTTGAGACGACTTTTCCACGGCAGCCCGACCACATACCTCCGGAGCGCCGTCACGCTGCTGAAGAACTCTTCTACTTCTCCGTCTCTCTTGCTGGATGAAGAAGGCCGAGATCATCGTCGAGCTGTACGTGTGCTGAACGCGGAGGTGCCGTCCGTTCGGTACTAGATCGTGGGACTGATCGCGGGATTGTTCGCGGGGCGGATCGAGGGACGTGAGGACGTTCCACTACATCAACCGCGTTCACTAACGCTTCTGCTGTACGATCTACAAGGGTACATGGATCACTCAGCCCCTCTCGTAGATGGACATCACCATGATAGGTCTTCGTGCGCGTAGGAAATTTTTTGTTTCCCATGCGACGTTCCCCAACAGTGGTATCAGAGCTAGGTTCATGCGTAGATGTCTTCTCGAGTAGAACACAAAAGTTTTTGTGGGCGGTGATGTGCGTTTTGCTGCCCTCCTTAGTCTTTTCTTGAATCTGCGGTATTGTTGGATTGAAGCGGCTTGGACCGACATTACTCGTACGCTTACAAGAGACTGGTTTCATCGTTACGAGTAACCCCGTTGCTCAAAGATGACTGGCAAGTGTCGGTTTCTCCAACTTTAGTTGAATCTGATTTGACCGAGGAGGTCCTTGGATGAGGTTAAATAGCAACTCATATATCTCCGTTGTGGTGTTTGCGTAAGTAAGATGCGATCCTACTAGATACCCATGGTCACCACGTAAAACATGCAACAACAAAATTAGAGGACGTCTAACTTGTTTTTGCAGGGTATGCTTGTGATGTGATATGGACAATGATGTGATGTGATATATTGGATGTATGAGATGATCATGTTGTAATAGAAATATCGACTTGCACGTCGATGGTGCGGCAACCGGCAGGAGCCATAGGGTTGTCTTTATACTAACGTGTGTGCTTGCAGATGCGCTTACTATTTTGCTAGGATGTAGCTTTAGTAGTAATAGCATGAGTAGCACGACTACCCCAATGGCAACACGTTGATGGAGATCATGGTGTGGTGCCGGTGACAAGAAGATCGTGCCGGTGCTTTGGCGATGGAGATCAAGAAGCACGTGATGATGGCCATATCATGTCACTTATGAATTGCATGTGATGTTAATCCTTTTCTGCACCTTATTTTGCTTAGAACGAAGGTAGCATTATGAGGTGATCTCTCACTAAAATTTCAAGACGAAATTGTGTTCTCCCCGACTGTGCACCGTTGCTACAGTTCGTCATTTCGAGATACCACGTGATGATCGGGTGTGATAGACTCAACGTTCACATACAACGGGTGCAAAACAGTTGCGCACGCGGAACACTCGGGTTAAGCTTGACGAGCCTAGCGTGTGCAGACATGGCCTCCGAACACATGAGACCGAAAGGTCGATCATGAATCATATAGATGATATGATTAGCATAGGGATGCTTACCACTGAAACTATACTCAACTCACGTGATGATCGGACTTGAGCTAGTGTAAGTGGATCATGAACCACTCAAATGACTAGAGAGATGTACTTTTTGAGTGGGAGTTTAGCGAATAATTTGATTAAGTTAAACTCTAATTATCTTGAACATAGTCTAAGTCGACTTTGAATATATTTGTGTTGTAGATCATGGCTCACGCGACAGTCATCCTGAATTTTAATACGTTCCTAGAGAAAGCTAAGTTGAAAGATGATGGAAGCAACTTTGTAGACTGGGCTCGTAATCTTAAGCTAATCTTACAAGCTGGGAAGAAGGATTATGTCCTTCATGCTGCGTTAGGAGATGAACCACCCGCTACGGCTGATCAGGATGTTAAGAACGCTTGGTTAGCACGTAAGGAGGACTACTCAATAGTTCACTGTGCAGTTTTGTATGGCTTAGAACCGGGACATCAACGTCGCTTTGATCGTCATGGAGCATTTGAGATGTCCCAGGAGTTGAAGTTTATCTTTCATAAGAACGCCCGGATCGAGAGGTATGACACCTCCGATAAATTCTATGCTTGCAAGATGGAGGAGGACTCGTCTGTCAGTGAACACGTGCTCAAAATGTCCGGGTACTCAAACCGTCTAGCTGAGCTGGGGATTGAACTCCCGCAAGAGGCTATCACTGACAGAATCCTTCAATCACTGCCGCCAAGCTATAAAGGCTTGGTGTTGAACTACAACATGCAAGGGATGAACAAGTCTCCCGGCGAGTTGTTTGCGATGGTGAAAGTCCCAGAGTCTGAACTCCGGAAAGAGCATCAAGTGTTGATGGTGAATAAGACCACTAGTTTCAAGAGAAACGGCAAAGGCAAGAAGGGCAATAGGAAGAAGAGCAGCAAGCCTGTTGCCAATCTGACGAAGAATCCCAAAGCTGGACCTAAGCCTGAAACGGAGTGTTACTATTGCAAGGGTATGGGTCATTGGAAGCGCAATTGCCCCAAGTATCTGGCAGATAAGAAGGCGGCCAAAGAAAAATCAGGTATATTTGATATACACGTTATTGATGTGTACTTAACCAGCTCTCGTAGTAGTGCGTGGGTATTCGATACCGGTTCTGTTGCTCATATTTGCAACTCGAAACAGAAACTGCGGAATAGACGAAGGCTGGCGAAAGATGAAGTGACATTGCGCGTAGGAAATGGTTCCAAGGTTGATGCAATCGCCGTCGGCACAGTGTCACTTCAGTTACCGTCAGGATTAGTGATGAACTTAAATCATTGTTATTTAGTGCCTGCGTTGAGCATGAACATTATATCTGGATCTTGTTTATTGCGAGATGGTTACTCTTTTAAGTTAGAGAATAATGGTTGTTCTATTTCTATGAGTAACATCTTTTATGGTCATGCACCGAATGTGAGAGGATTGTTCATATTGACTCTTGATAGCGATACGCATATACATAACATTGAGACCAAAAGAGTTAGAGTTAACAATGATAGCGCCATATTTTTGTGGCACTGCCGCTTAGGTCATATTGGTGTAAAGCGCATGAAGAAACTCCATGCTGATGGACTTTTGGAGTCACTTGACTTTGATTTACTTGACACGTGCGAACCATGCCTCATGGGCAAGATGACTAAGACTCCGTTCTCCGGAACAATGGAGCGTGCAAGTGACTTGTTGTAAATCATACATACCGATGTGTGTGGTCCGATGAGCGTGGAGGCACGTGGCAGATATCGTTATTTTCTCACCTTCACTGACGATTTAAGTAGATATGGTTATGTCTACTTGATGAAGCACAAGTCTGAAACATTTGAAAAGTTCAAGCAATTTCAGAGTGAAGTGGAAAATCATCGTAACAAGAAGATCAAGTTCCTACGGTCTGATCGTGGGGGTGAATATCTGAGTTTCGAGTTTGGTACTCACTTAAGACAATGTGGAATTGTTTCACAGTTAACACCGCCTGGAACACCACAGCGTAATGGTGTGTCCGAACGTCGTAATCGTACTTTATTAGAGATGGTGCGATCTATGATGTGTCTTACCGATTTGCCGTTATCGTTTTGGGGTTATGCATTAGAAACAGCTGCATTCACTTTAAATAGGGCACCATCAAAATCCGTTGAGACGACACCATACGAACTGTGGTATGGCAAAAGGCCAAAGTTCTCGTTTCTTAAAGTTTGGGGATGTGATGCTTATGTCAAAAAGCTTCAGCCTGTAAAGCTGGAACCAAAAGCGGAAAAGTGCATCTTCATAGGTTACCCAAAAGAGACAGTTGGGTACACCTTCTATCTCAAATCCGAGGGCAAAGTATTTGTTGCTAAAAACGGAGCTTTTCTCGGGAAGGAGTTTCTCTCGAGAGAATTTAGTGGGAGGAAGATAGAACTTGACGAGGCTGTCGAACCTCTCATCCCTCTGGATGGTGGCGCGGGGCAAGGGGAAACCTCTGTCATTGCGACGCCGGTTGAGGAGGAAGTTAATGATGATGATCATGAAACTCCAGTTCAAGTTTCTGTCGAACCACGCAGGTCGACGAGACCACGTACTGCTCCAGAGTGGTACGGTAATCCCGTCTTATCAATCATGTTGTTGGACAACAATGAACCTGCAAATTATGAAGAAGCAATGGTGGGCCCAGATTCCAACAAATGGCTAGAGGCCATGAAATCCGAGATAGGATCCATGTATGAGAACAAAGTGTGGACTTTGGAGGTACTACCTGAGGGCCGCAAGGCCATTCAGAACAAATGGATCTTTAAGAGGAAGACGGACGCTGACGGCAATGTGACCGTTTATAAAGCTCGACTTGTGGCAAAGGGTTTTTCACAAGTTCAAGGAGTTGACTACGATGAGACTTTCTCACCCGAAGCGATGCATAAGTCCGTCAGAATCATGTTAGCAATAGCTGCATTTTTCGATTACGAAATCTGGCAGATGGATGTCAAAACGGCGTTCCTTAACGGTTTCCTTAAGGAAGAGTTGTATATGATACAACACGAAGGTTTTGTCGATCCTAAGAATGCTAACAAGGTGTGCAAGCTCAAGCGATCCATTTATGGACTGGTGCAAGCATCTCGGAGTTGGAACAAACGCTTTGATGAGGTGATCAAAGCATTTGGGTTTATACAAGTGGCTGGAGAATCTTGTATTTACAAGAAAGTGAGTGGGAGCTCTGTGGCGTTTCTAATATTATATGTGGATGACATATTACTGATTCGAAACAACGTAGAGTTTTTAGAGAGCATAAAAGGTTACTTGAATAAAAGTTTCTCTATGAAGGACCTAGGAGAAGCTGCTTACATTCTAGGCATTAAGATCTATAGGGATAGATCAAAACGCCTGATAGGACTTTCACAAAGCACGTACCTTGATAAAGTTTTGAAGAGGTTCAAAATGGAACAGTCCAAGAAAGGGTTCTTGCCAGTTTTACAAGGTACGAGATTGAGTAAGACTCAGTGCCCAGCAACTGATGAAGATAGAGAGCATATGCGCTCCGTCCCCTATGCTTCAGCCATAGGTTCTATCATGTATGCAATGCTGTGCACTAGACCGGATGGTAGCCTGGCCATAAGTATGGCAGGTAGGTTCTAGAGTAATCCAGGAGTGGATCGCTGGACAATGGTCAAGAATATCCTGAAGTACCTGAAAAGGACTAAGGAGATGTTTCTCGTGTATGGAGGTGACGAAGAGCTCGCCGTAAAAGGTTACGTCGATGCAAGCTTTGACACAGATCCGGACGACTCTAAGTCGCACACCGGATACGTATTTATTCTTAATGGGGGTGCAGTAAGCTGGTGCAGTTCCAAGCAAAGCGTCGTAGCAGATTCTACATGTGAAGCGGAGTACATGGCTGCCTCGGAGGCGGCTAAGGAGGGTGTCTGGATGAAGCAATTCATGACGGATCTTGGAGTGGTGCCAAGCGCACTGAATCCAATAACCTTGTTCTGTGACAACACGGGTGCCATTTCCTTAGCAAAGGAACCGCGGTTTCACAAGAAGACCAGACACATCAAACGACGCTTCAACCTCATCCGCGACTACGTCGAGGGAGAGGACGTGAATATATGCAAAGCGCACACGGATCTAAATGTAGCAGACCCGCTGACTAAACCTCTTCCACGGCCAAAGCATGATCAACACCAGAACTGTATGGGTGTTAGATTTATTACAATGTAATTCACATGATGATGTGAGGGCTCGATTATTGACTCTAGTGCAAGTGGCAGACTGTTGGAATTATGCCCTAGAGGCAATAATAAATATAGTTATTATTATAATTCCTGTATCAAGATAATCGTTTATTATCCATGCTATAATTGTATTGAATGAAGACTCATTTACATGTGTGGATACATAGACAAAACACCATCCCTAGCAAGCCTCTAGTTGGCTGGCCAGTTGATCAAAGATAGTGTCTTCTGATTATGAACAAGGTGTTGTTGCTTGATAACTGGATCACGTCATTAGGAGAATCACGTGATGGACTAGACCCAAACTAATGGACGTAGCATGTTGATCGTGTCATTTTGTTGCTACTGTTTTCTGCGTGTCAAGTATTTATTCCTATGACCATGAGATCATATAACTCACCGACACCGGAGGAATGCCTTGTGTGTATCAAACGTCGCAACGTAACTGGGTGACTGTAAAGATGCTCTACAGGTATCTCCGAAGGTGTTAGTTGAGTTAGTATGGATCAAGACTCGGATTTGTCACTCCGTGTGACGGAGAGGTATCTCGGGGCCCACTCGGTAATACAACATCACACACAAGCCTTGCAAGCAATGTAACTTAGTGTAAGTTGCGGGATCTTGTATTACGGAACGAGTAAAGAGACTTGCCGGTAAACGAGATTGAAATAGGTATACGGATACTGACGATCGAATCTCAGGCAAGTAACATACCGAAGGACAAAGGGAATGACATACGGGATTATATGAATCCTTGGCACTAAGGTTCAAACGATAAGATCTTTGTAGAATATGTAGGATCCAATATGGGCATCCAGGTCCCGCTATTGGATGTTGACCGAGGAGTCCCTCGGGTCATGTCTACATAGTTCTCGAACCCGCAGGGTCTGCACACTTAAGGTTCGACGTTGTTTTATGCGTATTTGAGTTATATGGTTGGTTAACGAATGTTGTTCGGAGTCCCGGATGAGATCACGGACGTCACGAGGGTTTCCGGAATGGTCCGGAAACGAAGATTGATATATAGGATGACCTCATTTGATTACCGGAAGGTTTTCGGAGTTACCGGGAATGTACCGGGAATGACGAATGGGTTCCGGAAGTTCACCGGGGGGGCAACCCACCCCGGGGAAGCCCATAGGCCATAAGGGTGGCGCACCAGCCCTTAGTGGGCTGGTGGGACAGCCCAAAAGGGCCCTATGCGCCATAGAGATAAAAATCAAAGAGAAAGAAAAAAAGGGAGGTGGGAAGGAAGGGAAGGACTCCCACCCACCAAACCAAGTCCAACTCGGTTTGGGGGGGGGGAGTCTTCCCCCCTTGGCTCGGCCGACCACCTTGGGGCTCCTTGAGCCCCAAGGAAAGGTCCCCTCCCTCCCACCTATATATACGGAGGTTTCAGGGCTGATTTGAGACGACTTTTCCACGGCAGCCCGACCACATACCTACACGGTTTTCCTCTAGATCGCGTTTCTGCGGAGCTCGGGCGGAGCCCTACTGAGACAAGGTCATCACCAACCTCCGGAGCGCCGTCACGCTGCAGGAGAACTCTTCTACCTCTCCGTCTCTCTTGCTGGATCAAGAAGGCCGAGATCATCGTCGAGCTGTACGTGTGCTGAACGCGGAGGTGCCGTCCGTTCGGTACTAGATCGTGGGACTGATCGCGGGATTGTTCGCGGGGCGGATCGAGGGACGTGAGGACGTTCCACTACATCAACCGCGTTCACTAACGCTTCTGCTGTACGATCTACAAGGGTGCGTGGATCACTCATCCCCTCTCGTAGATGGACATCACCATGATAGGTCTTCGTGCGCATAGGAAATTTTGTGTTTCCCATGCGACGTTCCCCAACAGATTTTTTATTTTTTGGTATTTAGTTCTTTGGAATTAGATTATAACTACCGGCATGATTTTTTATTGTTGTTGTAGTAGTTGTTCTTGTTATTGTAGTTTTTGTTGTTATTGTAGTTGTTGTGGCATATATAGTTTAGTTGGTAGGTTAGTTAATTAGTAGTTTTAGTGGTAGTTTAGTTAGTTGGTAGATTTAGTTAGTTAATTAGTAGATTTAGTTGGTAGTTTAGTGGTAGATTTTGTTTTGTTATTTAGTGGTAGCCAGATTATTTTTTAGATATTTAGTGGTACATTCTGTTTTTTTTTGCTGTTTAGTGCTATCTAGGTTTAGCGATAGGTTTAGTTAGCTTGGTTGTTAGGTTAGTTAGTTAGTTAGCTTACTAGAAAGAATAGGAAGAAGAAGAGGAGGAGGAGGAGGAGAAGAAGAGAAGAGGAGGAGGAGGAGGAGGAGAAGAACAAGAAGAAGAATAGGAGGGGGAGAAGAAGAGGAGAAGGAGGAGGAGAAGAGGAGAAGAAGAATAGGAAGAAGAAGAGGAGGAGGAGGAGAAGAGGAGAAGAGGAGGAGGAGGAGGAGAAGAAGAAGAAGAAGAATAGGAAGAAGAAGAAGAAGAATAGGAGGAGGAGAAGACAAAAATAAGATCACATGTTTGGTATTTAGTTTTTTGGAATTAATTAGTCCATTTAGCTCCAAAATACCATAATAAGCTCAAAATGGCATAAGAACCTTGGTTAGCTCATTAATATTGTATACTTAGCTTGTTTTCCTCTAAAATGACATAATTGGAACATTTAGCTTGAAGAAGACATAATTAGATAATTTAGCTCCAACAAGAGGAGAAGAGGAGAAGAAATAGGCAAAATGAAAAGATAGAAGAAGAAGAAGAAGAGAAGAACAAGAAGAGAAGAAGGAGAAGGAGGAGGAGGAGGAGGAGGAGGAGGAGGAGAAGGGCAAGGACCTTCTAGTCCTTCTCCTCCTCCTGCTCCTTGATTTCTTCTTCTTCTCCTCCTCCTCCTCTTTCTTCTCCTCTTTCGTATTATCCTTGCAATTGCTTTAATTTCCCCAACAATGACATAATTAGTCCATTTAGCTCCAAAATACCATAATAAGCTCAAAATGGCATAAGAACCTTCGTTAGCTCATGAATATTATATACTTAGCTTGTTTTCCACTAAAATGGGATAATTAGCCCATTTAGCTCAAGAAAGACATAATTAGGTAATTTAGCTCCAACAAGAGGAGAAGAGGAGAAGAAATAGGCAAAATGAAAAGAAAGAAGAAGAAGAAGAAGAAGAGAAGAAGGAGGAGGAGGAGGAGAACGCCAAGGACCTTCTATACTTCTCCTCCTCCTCCTCCTTCTTCTAGATTTCTTCTTCTTCGCCTCCTCCTCCTCTTTATTCTCCGCTTTCATATTATCCTTGCTTTAATTAACCCAACAATGACATAATTAGCCCATTTAGCTCCAAAATACCATAATAAGCTCAAAATGGCACAAGAACCTTGGTTAGCTCATGAATATTATATACTTAGCTTGTTTTCCTCTAAAATGACATAATTGGAATATTTAGCTCAAAAAAGACATAATTAGGTAATTTAGCTCCAACAAGAGTAGAAGAGGAGAAGAAATAGGCAAAATGAAAAGATAGAAGAAGAAGAAGAGATGAAGAAGGAGGAGGAGGAGGAGGAGGAGGAGGAGGAGAAGGATAGAAGGTCCGTGGCCTTCTCCTCCTCCTCCTCCTCCTCCTCCTCCTTCTTCTTGATTTCTTCTTCTTATGCCATTTTCTTTCTTATCCTCTTTCATATTATCCTTGCTTTAATTAACCCAACAATGACATAATTAGCCCATTTAGCTCCAAAATACCATAATAAGCTCAAAATGGCATAAGAACCTTGGTTAGCTCATGAATATTATATAGTTGGCGTGTTTTCCTCTAAAATGACATAATTGGAATATTTAGCTCAAAAAGAAGGAGAAGGAAGAAGAAGAAGAAGAAGAGAAGAAGAAGAGAAGGAGAAGGAGAAGAAGAAGAAGGAGGAGGAGGAGAAGAAGAGAAGAAGAAGGAGAAGGAGGAGAAGAAGAAGGAGAAGGAACCCTCCTTCTTCTCCGTCTTCTTCTCTCCTTCTTCTCCTTCTTCTTCTCTTCTTTTTTTCTTCTTCTCCTCCTCCTTCTCCTTCTCCTTTCCCTTCCCCTCCTCCTCCTCCTCCTTCTTGTTTTTCTTCTCCTTCTTCTCTTCTTGCTTCTTCTCTTTCTTCTTCAATTTAGCTTATTTGTAATATATATGTTGTTGTTCTTCTTCTTCTGACTTTCTTATTCCCATTTTGCCGATTGGATGTACTACATGCATGGAAGCTGGCGTTGGAGTGCTTTAGTTTCCGTTTTTATTTGAGTTGATGAACAATGTGTTCGTTCTTTGTATGTGTTGATGACCAATGTGTTGATGAACAATATATGTGCAACTATATGTATGTATATATGGATGAAACTTTGTATGTGTTGGTTCTTTTGACATATGGGATGTACGTTGATGAACAAATGGCATTGATGAGCTTTATATGTATATCATATATGTGTTGTGATCTATTTATGATATATGTGCTATGAATTATATGTATATGTGCTGTGAAATAGAAAAAATAAATAAAAATGTGACAATATAGGCTCTTTGCCGTCTGCCAGCTGATGGCAAAGGCCTTTGCCGTCAGCCAGCCGACGGCAAAGGCGCCACATGGCGCCCAGCTGTGCAACCTGGGCAGTAGCAGCTGGCCATATAGTCTCTTTGCCGTCTGCTTCCTAGGGGGCAGACGGCAAAGAAGAGGGCACATAGGAGGAGGCAGTCGACAAAGTTTGACGGGGAGGGGAGGGGAGGAGAAGGCAGACGACAAAGATTGACGGGGAGGCAGACGGAAAAGATTCATGGGGAGAGGCAGACGACAAAGGCTCCGTTAACCCCTAACAGAGGCAACGCCTGTCGGTTGCCATCTCAAAAGCTTTGCCGACTGCTCCTACTGAAAGCTGACGGCAAAGAACTTTGCCGTCCGCTTTGGGGGGCAGACGGCAAAGAAGGTCCTATGCCGTCGTAGGCTGACGCAGCAATTTTGCCGGCCGTGACAATCTTTGCCGTCTGTGGTATTGTCTTTGCCGTCAGGGATACTGTCTTTGCCGTCCGTGATGGCAGACGGCAAAGAAGGCGATTCCTGTAGTGTAGGACTTTGAGGTCGTCGAATGTGACTTGGGCTTCATCTGTCCACTCGAAAGTATCTGATTTCTTCATGAGTCGGTACAGAGGAAGTGCTTTTTCACCGAGTCGACTGATGAACCTGCTCAAAGCCTCTAGGCAACCTGTGAGCCGTTGAACATCGTGTATTCTGACCGGCCTCACCATTCGGATGATGGTCCCGATCTTTTTGGGGTTGGCATCGATCCCTCGTTCGGAAACGAAGAAACCGAGTAACTTTCCGCTGGGAACGCCGAACGAACATTTGGCGCGGTTGAGCTTGATATCGTACCTACGAAGGTTGGCGAATGTTTCTGCCAAGTCAGTCAGCAGGTCGGAACCTTTGCGTGACTTGACTACGATATCATCCATATATGCCTCCACATTCCGACCGATCTGATCGAGGAGACATTTTTGGATCATGCGCATAAAGGTAGCTCCTGCATTCTTCAGACCGAATGGCATAGTGATGTAGCAGAAGCGCCCGAATGGGGTGATGAAGGCTGTTTTTAACTCATCGGGACCATACAGACGGATCTGATGATAGCCCGAGTAGGCATCGAGAAACGACAGACGCTCGCAACCCGCAGTCGAATCGACAATTTGATCTATGCGGGGGAGCGGAAAATGGTCTTTCGGGCAGACCTTATTGAGGTGCTTGAAGTCGATGCACATTCGGAGCGACTTGTCCTTCTTGGGCACCATGACAACATTGGCGAGCCACTCGGAGTGGTGAACCTCGCGAATGAAGTTGGCTACCAGCAGCTTGGCCACCTCTTCCCCGATTGCCTTCCTCTAGTGCGCGGCGAACCGGCGCAGGCGCTCCCGGACAGGCCAAGCCGTGGAATCCACGTGCCGTCGGTGCTTAGCCAACTCCCTGGGTACACCTGGCATGTCAGAGGGTTTCCATGCGAAGATGTCCCAGTTCTCACGTAGGAATTGGGTGAGCTCGGCTTCCTATTTAGGATCGAGGGTGGTGGAGATGTCCGTCGGGGCAGCAGTGGCGTCCGTCGGGTGGATGCTGACCTTCTTTGTCTCTCCCGCCGACTGAAATGCAGACTCTGAAGCTGGCTTCTTCGAGCGCATCAGGTCGGCGGGGTCGACTGTTTTCTTGTACTCGTCCAGCTCGAGGACGGCCATCTGCTGGTCAGCGATCCTTGATCCCTGCTGCACACACTCTTCAGCCCGCTGCCGATTGCCTGTGATGGTGATCACACCTTTCTGGCCCGGCATCTTCAACTTCAGGTACACGTAACATGGACGGGCCATGAAGTGCGCATACGCTGGGCGACCCAGAATTGCGTGATAAGCGCTCTGGAAGTCAACCACTTCGAACGTCAGCATTTCCTTGCGGAAGTTCTTGTCCGAGCCGAAAACGACATCCAACGCGATCTGGCCGAGTGATTTGGCCTTCCGTTCAGGGACGACTCCGTGGAACTGCATGCTGCTCTTGCTGAGTCTGGACATCGGGATGCCCATCCCCTTGAGGGTGTCGGCGTACATGATGTTCAAGCCGCTGCCGCGATCCATGAGGACTTTGCGCAGTCGGACTCCTTCTACCACCGGGTCGACGACCAGGGCCTGTCTTCCAGGGGTGGGTACATGTGCCGGATGATCCGACTGGTTGAAGGTGATCGCAGTCTAGGACCATTTGAGGAACTTGAGGTTGGAAGGGGTGGCCATGTTCACCTCTCTGTTCACCAGCTTGAGTCGGCTCTTGCTCTTGACGTCAGCAAAGATCATCAGGGTTGCATGGACTTGGGGGAACGGATCCTCCTTATCCTCCTCATCCTGTTCATGGTCCTTCTCACTTGGTTGCCCTTCGCTGAACCCCTGGATCAGGAGGCGACACTGTCGAGTGGTATGCTTCGCATATATGGTGTTGCCTTCTTCGTCCATCTTCGTGTGAACCGGACAGGGCTGGTCCAGGATGGGATTATTGAACTGCTTCTTCTTGGGGGTGAATTGAGCCTTCCCTTTGCCCTTGAACTTGGCATTGGTTACGGTTGCAGCTTCTGCTTGCGGAGCGGCCGGAGCTTTCTGCTTCTGCTTCCGAGTGTTGCCCCCATCGCCATCAGCGACTGTTTTGTGCTTGCCACTTCGGATGTGGTCCTCTTCTTCACCATTTGCGTAGCGCGTTGCTATCTCCATCATCTTGCTCATGGAGATGTCGCCTGTTCGGCTGAACTTCAGGTATAGATCCCTGTACCGCACGCCTGCCTTGAAGGCGCAGACTGCTTGATGCTCGGTGACGTTCTCCACCGTGTGATAGAGAGTTGTGCAGCGCTGGATGAAGTCACGCAGGGGCTCATTCTGCTTCTGGACGCAGTGCTGGAGGTCCACAAGGCCATTAGGGCGATTGCACGTCCCTTCGAAGGTCTTGATGGACACTCGGGCCAGGTCTGCCCAACTGTAGATGCTTGAGGGGGCCAATTGGTTCAGCCACGCTCGTGCCGAGCCGTCAAGCATCAGAGGGAGGTGCTTCATGGCGACATGGTCGTCCCCTCCTCCGATCTGGACTGCCACTCGGTAGTCATCCAGCCACATTTCTGGCTTGGACACTCCTGTGAACTTGCTAATTCCCGTCGCGAATCGGAAGTTGGGAGGGATGTCAGCCGAACGGATGGCTCGACTGAAACACTCGGGACCAGACACGGTGGCCCTGCTTCCACTCGGACGGTCGATATCGCGACCTTCGCGGTGGGCTCGACCTCTGTCGACTCTTCGCTGGGCGATACGTCCTCTTGCGTTGGGTCTTGGGTCGTAAGTGTCGCCGAGTGAACGCCGATCATCATGATGTCGGGACCCATAGGGCCCACCCCGCAGAGGGGTGCGTGAGCGGCGGCGATCTTCCTGAATCACGGAACGACTGCCTCCCCTGTGGCGCTGATGGGAACCAGGGCTGTGAACTGATCGATGCGTATTCGCGTGGACGGAACTGTTATAGATCCGGTTGTGCGACTGGGAGACTGCCGAATTCTGCTGCTGCGCCGTGTGCAACAGGGCTCGGATCTGCTCGATCCCTCTACCAGCCTCCGAGTCAGTCGGCTGGAGGGAATCGGCTATCCTGGCAGCTGCATCCAAGTTGAGGAGGGGTGTGCGGAACAGCTCCACGTTGCTCTGCCGAGTGTGCCGACTAGCGGAACGGCGAGGTGGACGACGTGCGCCGGACGCTTCGCCGATCTCATGCTCGTTCCGGCCAGCCTGACGGGGATCTTCATGGGAGTTGGCCATGTGTACTTCTGCTGTGGGCCCGTGACCCGCATACTCGGAAGGAAACTCAGTCGGAACCGAGTCCGAGTGCTGGGCCGACGGGGCAACCACAACGGACTCAAGAACCGCCACTTGCGAAGATGCGTTCTGGCGCGCCTGGGCGTGTTGCACCCAACGCTGGAGCCACAGACGGCGGGACCACTTGACGCGGCGCGTGACAGCAGTGTAGGTCAACACAGGAGCCGACCGCTGGAGAAGAAGAATGCCGCGGGCGCCGGCACGGAAGTGCGTAGCCCCGCGAGAGGGACGCTCCTCGATGTCGAGGGGCGCATCCCGAAGCCACGCCGAGTCGTCGACGATGAAGGAGAGAGCGCCGAAGAAGATCTGGTGACCCATGCTCGAATCTCCACCGGACGACATGACAAAAAGAAGTAGTTGCAAACTTGCCAGAAGTCGCTTAGACGCCTGCCCCATGGTGGGCGCCAACTGTCGTTGGTATAAGCCTGACAGTAGATGTGTAGGGTACGAATGAGATGGGCAGAGTCCTAGCTACGGCAAGGTTGTATGAGTTCGGGCCCCTCTGCGGTGGAGGTAGCAGCCCTAGTTCTCAGTGCTCTCCGAGCTTGTTGTCAAGTGTAATATGGAATACAATGATTTGCTAACCCCTCTACCAGTGGGGGAGGGCGGCTTATATAGAGTGCGCTGCCCTCCACAACGGTTCCGGTACGGGGGTGGAGTAGTGGGGATTGAATGCATATGTTACAGGTAACGTATGCTCTAAATGCTAATAAATAAACCCGGAAACGTACGGCCGTTTCCCTCCAGAGAGGTTACGATGTACCGAGTGTAGCCAGTCGGTTAGCTTGGTATCTTCTGAATGCTAGTCTCCGACTGGATGATTGAGGACCTGTTACCGACTGGATGATGGGGACTCCTTAATTCAGTCGGGGCAGACTTAGGGCCCTATCCTTTGTGTGGGGTAGTCCTTGGGTAGGAACTGTATGGCAGGCCTACGACCCTACCCTAGGACTATGACCCCATCATCGTCAAAACTCGCAGTTTTGGCATACTCCAGCCAGTTTTGTATGCTAGTAGTCACTGATTTTGGGTCCCGCTGTGAACCGAACGTTTCTGGATTGAACCACTTCGTCAGATTACGGGAACTCGTCAAAACTCGCAGTTTTCGCCTACTCCGGCAAATTTTGTAAGCTATTACTCACTGATTTTGGGTCCCAGTGTGATCAGGATGTTTTAGGTACTACGGGGTCCGGTTACGGGGAACTCGCCAAAACTCGCAGTTTTGGCCTATTCCGACCAGTTTTGTATGCTATTAGTCACTCATTTTGGGTCCCGTTGTGATCTGAACGCTTCCGGAACCCTAGGGTCCGGTTACGGGGAACTTGTCAAAACTCACAGTTTTGGCCTATTCGGGCCAGTTTTGTATGCTATTCGTCACGGATTTTGGGTCCTGCTACGATCCGAACGTTTTGGGAACCTCGAGGTCCGGTCATGGGGAACTCGTCAAAACTCGCAGTTTTGGCCTATTTCGGATAGTTTTGTATGCTATTACTCACTCGTTTTTGGTCCCGCTGTTATCCGAATATTTCCGGAACCTCGAGGTCCGGTTACGAGGAACTCGTCAAAACTCGCAGTTTTGGCCTATTTTGGCTCGTTCTGTATGCTATTGCTCACTGATTTTGGATCCTGCTGTGATCCGAACGTTTTCGGAACCCTGGGGTCCGGTTACGGGAACTCGACAAAACTCGTAGTTTTTGCCTACTCCGGCCAGTTTTGTAAGCTATTAGTCACATATTTTGGGTCCCGTTGTGATCTGAACGCTTCGAGAACCCCGGGGCCCGGTTCCTGGTAATTCGTCAAAACTCGCAGTTTTGGCCTTTACTGGCCAGTTTTGTATACTATTAGTGACTAATTTTGGGTCCCGCTGTGATCCGAACGTTTTGGAAACCCCGGGGTCTGGTTATGGGGAACTCTCGCAGTTTTGGCCTGTTCTGGCTAGTTCTGTATGCTATTCCTCTCTGATTTTGGATCCCGCTGCGATCCGAACGTTTCGGGAACCCCGAGGTCTAGTTACGGGGAACTGGTCAAAACTCGCAGTTTTGGCCTATTTTGGCCACGTTTGTTTGCTATTAGTCACTGATTTTGGGTCCTCTTGCAATCCGAATATTTCGGGAACCCTGCGAACCAGTTACGCAGAACTCGTCAAAACTCGCAGTTTTGGCCTATTTCGGCCAGTTTTCTATGCAATTAGTCACTGATTTTGGGTCCCGTTGTGATCCGGATGTTTCCGGAACATCGTGGTCCGGTTACAGGGAACTCGTCAAAACTCGCAGTTTTGGCCTACTCCGGCCAATTTTGTATGCAATTACTCACTGATTTTGGGTCCCGGTGTGATCAGGATGTTTCAGGTACTACGGGGTCCGGTTACGGGGAACTCGCCAAAACTCGCAGTTTTGGCCTATTCTGACCAGTTTTGTATGCTATTAGTCACTGATTTTGGGTCCCGTTGTGATCTGAACGCTTCGGGAACCCTAGGGTCCGGTTATGAGGAACTCGTCAAAACTCGCAGTTTTGGCCTATTCGGGCCAGTTTTGTATGCAATTAGTCACTGATTTTGGGTCCTCCTGCAATCCGAACGTTTTGGGAACCTCGGGGTCCGGTTATGGGGAACTCGTCAAAACTCGCAGTATTGGCCTATTTCGGCCAGTTTTGTATGCCATTAGTCACTGATTTTGGGTCCCGCTGTGATCCGAATGTTTCCGGAACCTCGGGGTTCGGTTAAGGGGAAATCGTCAAAACTCACAGTTTTGGCCTATTCTGGCTAGTTCTGCATGCTATTGCTCACTGATTTTGGATCCCGCTGCGATCCGAACGTTTTGGGAACCCCGGGGTCCGGTTACGGGAACTCATCAAAACTCGCAGTTTTGGCCTACTCTAGCTAGTTTTGTATGCTATTACTCACTAATTTTGGGTCCCGCTGAGGTTTGAACGCTTCGGGAACCCCGGGGTCCGGTTACGGGGAATTCGTCAAAACTCGCAGTTTTGGCCTCTACTGGCCAGTTTTGTATGCTATTAGTCGTTGATTTTGGGTCCTGCTGCGATCCGAACGTTTTGGGAACCCCGAGGTCTGGTTACGGGGAACTCGTAAAAACTCATAGTTTTGGCCTATTCCACCCAGTTTTGTATGCTATTAGTCACTGATTTTGGGTCTCGTTGTGATCCAAACGTTTCCGGAACCTTGGGGTCCGGTTATGGGAACTCGTAAAAAACTCGCAGTTTTGGTGTATTCTGGCTAGTCCTGTATGCTATTCCTCACTGATTTTGGATGCCGCTGCGATCCGAACGTTTTGGGAACCCCGAGGTCTAGTTACGGGGAACTGGTCAAAACTCGCAGTTTTCGCCTATTTTGGGCACATTTGTATGCTATAAGTCACTGATTTTGGGTCCTCCTGCCATCCAAACGTTTTGGGAACCCCGGGGTCCAGTTACGCAGAACTCGTCAAAACTCACAGTTTTGGCCTATTTCGGCCAGTTTTCTATGCAATTAGTCACTGATTTTGGGTCCCAGTGTGATTCGGATGTTTTCGGAACATCGGGGTCCGGTTACAGGGAACTCGTCCAAACTCGCACTTTTGTCCTATTCTAGCTAGTTCTGCATGCTATTGCTCACTGATTTTGGATCCCGCTGCGATTCGAACGTTTTGGGAACCCCGGGGTCCGGTTACGGGAACTCATCAAAACTCGCAGTTTTGGCCTACTCTAGCCAGTTTTGTATGCTATTACTCACTGATTTTGGGTCCCATTGTGATCCGTTCGTTTCAGGAACTACGGGGTCCGGTTATGGGGAACTCGCCAAAACTCGCAGTTTTGGCCTATTCCGACCAGTTTTGTATGCTATTAGTCACTGATTTTGGGTCCCGTTGTGATCTGAACGCTTCGGGAACCCTAGGGTCCGGTTACGGGGAACTCGTCAAAACTCGCAGTTTTGTCCTACTCCAGCGAGTTTTGTATGTTATTAGTCACTGATTTTGGGTCCCGCTGTGATCCGAACGTTTCGGGATTGAACCCCTTGGTCCGATTACGGGAACTCGTCAAAACTCGTAGTTTTCGCCTACTCCGGCCAGTTTTGTATGCTATTACTCACTGATTTTGGGTCCCGTTGTGATCCGTTCGTTTCAGGAACTACGGGATCCGGTTACGGGGAACTCGCCAAAACTCGCAGTTTTGGCCTATTCCGATTAGTTTTGTATGCTATTAGTCACTGATTTTGGGTCCCGTTGTGATCTGAACGCTTCGGGAACCATAGGGTCCGGTTATGGGGAACTCGTCAAAACACGTAGTTTTCACCTATTCAGGCCAGTTTTGTATGCTATTCTTCACGGATTTTGGGTCCTGCTGCGATCCGAACGTTTTTGGAACCTCGGGGTCCGGTTATGGGGAACTCGTCAAAACTTCTAGTTTTGGCCTATTTCGGCCAGTTTTGTATGCTATTAGTCACTGATTTTGGGTCCCGCTGTGATCCGAATGTTTCTGGAACCACGGGTCCGTTTATGGGGAACTCGCCAAAACTAGCAGTTTTGGCCTATTCTGGCTCGTTCTATATGCTATTGCTCAATGATTTTGGATCCCGCTGTGATCCGAACGTTTTCGAAACCCCGTTGTCCAGTTACGGGAACTCGTCAAAACTCCATGTTTTTGCCTACTCCGGCTAGTTTTGTATGCTATTAGTCACTGATTTTGGGTCCTGCTGCGATCCGAACGTTTTGGGAACCCCGGGGTCTGGTTACGGGGAACTCGAAAAAACTCGCAGTTTTGGCCAATTCCAGCCAGTTTTGTATGCTATTAGTCATTGATTTTGGGTCCCGCTGTGATCCAAACGTTTCCGGACCCTTGGGGTCTGGTTATGGGGAACTCGTCAAAACTCACAGTTTTGGCCTATTCAGGCTAGTTCTGTATGCTATTCGTCACTGATTTTGGGTCCTGCTGCGATCCGAATGTTTCGGGAACCTCGGGGTCCGGTTATGGGGAACTCGTCAAAACTCGAAGTTTTGGCCTATTTCGGTCAGTTTTGTATGCCATTAGTCACTGATTTTGGGTCCGGCTGTGATCCGAATGTTTCTGGAACCTCGGGGTCCGGTTAAGGGGAAATCGTCAAAACTCACAGTTTTGGCCTAATCTGGCTCGTACTGTATGCTATTGCTCACTGATTTTGGATCCCGCTGTGACCCGAACATTTTCGGAACCCCGGGGTCCGGTTACGGGAACTCGTCAAAACTCCCAGTTTTGCCTACTCCAGCCAGTTTTGTATGCAATTAGTCACTGATTTTGGGTCCCGCTGTGGTTTGAACGCTTCGAGAACCCCGGGGTCCGGTTACGGGGAATTCGTCAAAACTCGCAGTTTTGGCCTCTACTAGCCAGTTTTGTATGCTATTAGTCATTGATTTTGGGTCCTGCTGCGATCCGAACGTTTCGGGAACCCCGAGGTCTGGTTACGGGGAACTCGTAAAAACTCACAGTTTTGGCCTATTCCACCCAGTTTTGTATGCTATAAGTCACTGATTTTGGGTCCCGTTGTGATCCAAACGTTTCCGGACCCTCGGGGTCCGGTTATGGGAACTCGTCAAGAACTCGCAGATTTGGTGTATTCTGGCTAGTTGTGTATGCTATTCCTCACTGATTTTGGATGCCGCTGCGATCCGAACGTTTTGGGAACCCCGAGGTCTAGTTACGGGGAACTGGTCAAAACTCGTAGTTTTCGCCTATTTTGGGCACATTTGTATGCTATAAGTCACTGATTTTGGGTCCTCCTGCCATCCAAACGTTTTGGGAACCCCGGGGCCCAGTTACGCAGAACTCGTCAAAACTCACAGTTTTGGCCTATTTCGGCCAGTTTTCTATGCAATTAGTCACTGATTTTGGGTCCCACTGTGATCCGGATGTTTTCGGAACATCGGGGTCCGGTTACAGGGAACTCGTCCAAACTCGCACTTTTGTCCTATTCTAGCTAGTTCTGCATGCTATTGCTCACTGATTTTGGATCCCGCTGCGATTCGAACGTTTTCGAAACCCCGTTGTCCAGTTACGGGAACTCGTCAAAACTCCAAGTTTTTGCCTACTCCGGCTAGTTTTGTATGCTATTAGTCACTGATTTTGGGTCCTGCTGCGATCCGAACGTTTTGGGAACCCCGGGGTCTGGTTACGGGGAACTCGAAAAAACTCGCAGTTTTGGCCAATTCCAGCCAGTTTTGTATGCTATTAGTCATTGATTTTGGGTCCCGCTGTGATCCAAACGTTTCCGGACCCTTGGGGTCTGGTTATGGGGAACTCGTCAAAACTCACAGTTTTGGCCTATTCAGGCTAGTTCTGTATGCTATTCGTCACTGATTTTGGGTCCTGCTGCGATCCGAACGTTTCGGGAACCTCGGGGTCCGGTTATGGGGAACTCGTCAAAACTCGAAGTTTTGGCCTATTTCGGTCAGTTTTGTATGCCATTAGTCACTGATTTTGGGTCCGGCTGTGATCCGAATGTTTCTGGAACCTCGGGGTCCGGTTAAGGGGAAATCGTCAAAACTCACAGTTTTGGCCTAATCTGGCTCGTACTGTATGCTATTGCTCACTGATTTTGGATCCCGCTGTGACCCGAACATTTTCGGAACCCCGGGGTCCGGTTACGGGAACTCGTCAAAACTCCCAGTTTTGCCTACTCCAGCCAGTTTTGTATGCAATTAGTCACTGATTTTGGGTCCCGCTGTGGTTTGAACGCTTCGAGAACCCCGGGGTCCGGTTACGGGGAATTCGTCAAAACTCGCAGTTTTGGCCTCTACTAGCCAGTTTTGTATGCTATTAGTCATTGATTTTGGGTCCTGCTGCGATCCGAACGTTTCGGGAACCCCGAGGTCTGGTTACGGGGAACTCGTAAAAACTCACAGTTTTGGCCTATTCCACCCAGTTTTGTATGCTATAAGTCACTGATTTTGGGTCCCGTTGTGATCCAAACGTTTCCGGACCCTCGGGGTCCGGTTATGGGAACTCGTCAAGAACTCGCAGATTTGGTGTATTCTGGCTAGTTCCGTATGCTATTCCTCACTGATTTTGGATGCCGCTGCGATCCGAACGTTTTGGGAACCCCGAGGTCTAGTTACGGGGAACTGGTTTAAACTCGCAGTTTTCGCCTATTTTGGGCACATTTATATGCTATAAGTCACTGATTTTGGGTCCTGCTGCCATCCAAACGTTTTAGGAACCCCGGGGTCCAGTTACGCAGAACTCGTCAAAACTCACAGTTTTGGCCTATTTCGGCCAGTTTTCTATGCAATTAGTCACTGATTTTGGGTCCCGCTGTGATCCGGATGTTTTCGGAATATCGGGGTCCGGTTACAGGGAACTCGTCCAAACTCGCACTTTTGTCCTATTCTAGCTAGTTCTGCATGCTATTGCTCACTGATTTTGGATCCCGCTGCGATCCGAACGTTTTCGAAACCCCGTTGTCCAGTTACGGGAACTCGTCAAAACTCCAAGTTTTTGCCTACTCCGGCTAGTTTTGTATGCTATTTGTCACTGATTTTGGGTCCTGCTGCGATCCGAACGTTTTGGGAACCCCGGGGTCTGGTTACGGGGAACTCGAAAAAACTCGCAGTTTTGGCCAATTCCAGCCAGTTTTGTATGCTATTAGTCATTGATTTTGGGTCCCGCTGTGATCCAAACGTTTCCGTACCCTTGGGGTCTGGTTATGGGGAACTCGTCAAAACTCACAGTTTTGGCCTATTCAGGCTAGTTCTGTATGCTATTCGTCATTGATTTTGGGTCCTGCTGCGATCCGAACGTTTCGGGAACCTCGGGGTCCGGTTATGGGGAACTCGTCAAAACTCGAAGTTTTGGCCTATTTCGGTCAGTTTTGTATGCCATTAGTCACTGATTTTGGGTCCGGCTGTGATCCGAATGTTTCTGGAACCTCGGGGTCCGGTTAAGGGGAAATCGTCAAAACTCACAGTTTTGGCTTAATCTGGCTCGTACTGTATGCTATTGCTCACTGATTTTGGATCCCGCTGTGATCCGAACATTTTCGGAACCCCGGGGTCCGGTTACGGGAACTCGTCAAAACTCCCAGTTTTTCCTACTCCAGCCAGTTTTGTATGCAATTAGTCACTGATTTTGGGTCCCGCTGTGGTTTGAACGCTTCGAGAACCCCGGGGTCCGGTTACGGGGAATTCGTCAAAACTCGCAGTTTTGGCCTCTACTAGCCAGTTTTGTATGCTATTAGTCATTGATTTTGGGTCCTGCTGCGATCCGAACGTTTCGGGAACCCCGAGGTCTGGTTACGGGGAACTCGTAAAAACTCACAGTTTTGGCCTATTCCACCCAGTTTTGTATGCTATAAGTCACTGATTTTGGGTCCCGTTGTGATCCAAACGTTTCCGGACCCTCGGGGTCCGGTTATGGGAACTCGTCAAGAACTCGCAGATTTGGTGTATTCTGGCTAGTTCCGTATGCTATTCCTCACTGATTTTGGATGCCGCTGCGATCCGAACGTTTTGGGAACCCCGAGGTCTAGTTACGGGGAACTGGTTTAAACTCGCAGTTTTCGCCTATTTTGGGCACATTTATATGCTATAAGTCACTGATTTTGGGTCCTGCTGCCATCCAAACGTTTTAGGAACCCCGGGGTCCAGTTACGCAGAACTCGTCAAAACTCACAGTTTTGGCCTATTTCGGCCAGTTTTCTATGCAATTAGTCACTGATTTTGGGTCCCGCTGTGATCCGGATGTTTTCGGAATATCGGGGTCCGGTTACAGGGAACTCGTCCAAACTCGCACTTTTGTCCTATTCTAGCTAGTTCTGCATGCTATTGCTCACTGATTTTGGATCCCGCTGCGATCCGAACGTTTTCGAAACCCCGTTGTCCAGTTACGGGAACTCGTCAAAACTCCAAGTTTTTGCCTACTCCGGCTAGTTTTGTATGCTATTTGTCACTGATTTTGGGTCCTGCTGCGATCCGAACGTTTTGGGAACCCCGGGGTCTGGTTACGGGGAACTCGAAAAAACTCGCAGTTTTGGCCAATTCCAGCCAGTTTTGTATGCTATTAGTCATTGATTTTGGGTCCCGCTGTGATCCAAACGTTTCCGTACCCTTGGGGTCTGGTTATGGGGAACTCGTCAAAACTCACAGTTTTGGCCTATTCAGGCTAGTTCTGTATGCTATTCGTCATTGATTTTGGGTCCTGCTGCGATCCGAACGTTTCGGGAACCTCGGGGTCCGGTTATGGGGAACTCGTCAAAACTCGAAGTTTTGGCCTATTTCGGTCAGTTTTGTATGCCATTAGTCACTGATTTTGGGTCCGGCTGTGATCCGAATGTTTCTGGAACCTCGGGGTCCGGTTAAGGGGAAATCGTCAAAACTCACAGTTTTGGCTTAATCTGGCTCGTACTGTATGCTATTGCTCACTGATTTTGGATCCCGCTGTGATCCGAACATTTTCGGAACCCCGGGGTCCGGTTACGGGAACTCGTCAAAACTCCCAGTTTTTCCTACTCCAGCCAGTTTTGTATGCAATTAGTCACTGATTTTGGGTCCCGCTGTGGTTTGAACGCTTCGAGAACCCCGGGGTCCGGTTACGGGGAATTCGTCAAAACTCGCAGTTTTGGCCTCTACTAGCCAGTTTTGTATGCTATTGGTCATTGATTTTGGGTCCTGCTGCGATCCGAACGTTTCGGGAACCCCGAGGTCTGGTTACGGGGAACTCGTAAAAACTCACAGTTTTGGCCTATTCCACCCAGTTTTGTATGCTATAAGTCACTCATTTTGGGTCCCGTTGTGATCCAAACGTTTCCGGACCCTCGGGGTCCGGTTATGGGAACTCGTCAAGAACTCGCAGATTTGGTGTATTCTGGCTAGTTCTGTATGCTATTCCTCACTGATTTTGGATGCCGCTGCGATCCGAACGTTTTGGGAACCCCGAGGTCTAGTTACGGGGAACTGGTCAAAACTCGCAGTTTTCGCCTATTTTGGGCACATTTATATGCTATAAGTCACTGATTTTGGGTCTTGCTGCCATCCAAACGTTTTAGGAACCCCGGGGTCCAGTTACGCAGAACTCGTCAAAACTCACAGTTTTGGCCTATTTCGGCCAGTTTTCTATGCAATTAGTCACTGATTTTGGGTCCCGCTGTGATCCGGATGTTTTCGGAATATCGGGGTCCGGTTACAGGGAACTCGTCCAAACTCGCACTTTTGTCCTATTCTAGCTAGTTCTGCATGCTATTGCTCACTGATTTTGGATCCCGCTGCGATCAGAACGTTTTCGAAACCCCGTTGTCCAGTTACGGGAACTCGTCAAAACTCCATGTTTTTGCCTACTCCGGCTAGTTTTGTATGCTATTAGTCACTGATTTTGGGTCCTGCTGCGATCCGAACGTTTTGGGAACCCCGGGGTCTGGTTACGGGGAACTCGAAAAAACTCGCAGTTTTGGCCAATTCCAGCCAGTTTTGTATGCTATTAGTCATTGATTTTGGGTCCCGCTGTGATCCAAACGTTTCCGTACCCTTAGGGTCTGGTTATGGGGAACTCGTCAAAACTCACAGTTTTGGCCTATTCAGGCTAGTTCTGTATGCTATTCGTCATTGATTTTGGGTCCTGCTGCGATCCGAACGTTTCGGGAACCTCGGGGTCCGGTTATGGGGAACTCGTCAAAACTCGAAGTTTTGGCCTATTTCGGTCAGTTTTGTATGCCATTAGTCACTGATTTTGGGTCCGGCTGTGATCCGAATGTTTCTGGAACCTCGGGGTCCGGTTAAGGGGAAATCGTCAAAACTCACAGTTTTGGCTTAATCTGGCTCGTACTGTATGCTATTGCTCACTGATTTTGGATCCCGCTGTGATCCGAACATTTTCGGAACCCCGGGGTCCGGTTACGGGAACTCGTCAAAACTCCCAGTTTTTCCTACTCCAGCCAGTTTTGTATGCAATTAGTCACTGATTTTGGGTCCCGCTGTGGTTTGAACGCTTCGAGAACCCCGGGGTCCGGTTACGGGGAATTCGTCAAAACTCGCAGTTTTGGCCTCTACTAGCCAGTTTTGTATGCTATTGGTCATTGATTTTGGGTCCTGCTGCGATCCGAACGTTTCGGGAACCCCGAGGTCTGGTTACGGGGAACTCGTAAAAACTCACAGTTTTGGCCTATTCCACCCAGTTTTGTATGCTATAAGTCACTCATTTTGGGTCCCGTTGTGATCCAAACGTTTCCGGACCCTCGGGGTCCGGTTATGGGAACTCGTCAAGAACTCGCAGATTTGGTGTATTCTGGCTAGTTCTGTATGCTATTCCTCACTGATTTTGGATGCCGCTGCGATCCGAACGTTTTGGGAACCCCGAGGTCTAGTTACGGGGAACTGGTCAAAACTCGCAGTTTTCGCCTATTTTGGGCACATTTATATGCTATAAGTCACTGATTTTGGGTCCTGCTGCCATCCAAACGTTTTAGGAACCCCGGGGTCCAGTTACGCAGAACTCGTCAAAACTCACAGTTTTGGCCTATTTCGGCCAGTTTTCTATGCAATTAGTCACTGATTTTGGGTCCCGCTGTGATCTGGATGTTTTCGGAACATCGGGGTCCGGTTACAGGGAACTCGTCCAAACTCGCACTTTTGTCCTATTCTAGCTAGTTCTGCATGCTATTGCTCACTGATTTTGGATCCCGCTGCGATCCGAACGTTTTCGAAACCCCGTTGTCCAGTTACGGGAACTCGTCAAAACTCCATGTTTTTGCCTACTCCGGCTAGTTTTGTATGCTATTAGTCACTGATTTTGGGTCCTGCTGCGATCCGAACGTTTTGGGAACCCCGGGGTCTGGTTACGGGGAACTCGAAAAAACTCGCAGTTTTGGCCAATTCCAGCCAGTTTTGTATGCTATTAGTCATTGATTTTGGGTCCCGCTGTGATCCAAACGTTTCCGTACCCTTGGGGTCTGGTTATGGGGAACTCGTCAAAACTCACAGTTTTGGCCTATTCAGGCTAGTTCTGTATGCTATTCGTCATTGATTTTGGGTCCTGCTGCGATCCGAACGTTTCGGGAACCTCGGGGTCCGGTTATGGGGAACTCGTCAAAACTCGAAGTTTTGGCCTATTTCGGTCAGTTTTGTATGCCATTAGTCACTGATTTTGGGTCCGGCTGTGATCCGAATGTTTCTGGAACCTCGGGGTCCGGTTAAGGGGAAATCGTCAAAACTCACAGTTTTGGCTTAATCTGGCTCGTACTGTATGCTATTGCTCACTGATTTTGGATCCCGCTGTGATCCGAACATTTTCGGAACCCCGGGGTCCGGTTACGGGAACTCGTCAAAACTCCCAGTTTTTCCTACTCCAGCCAGTTTTGTATGCAATTAGTCATTGATTTTGGGTCCCGCTGTGGTTTGAACGCTTCGAGAACCCCGGGGTCCGGTTACGGGGAATTCGTCAAAACTCGCAGTTTTGGCCTCTACTAGCCAGTTTTGTATGCTATTGGTCATTGATTTTGGGTCCTGCTGCGATCCGAACGTTTCGGGAACCCCGAGGTCTGGTTACGGGGAACTCGTAAAAACTCACAGTTTTGGCCTATTCCACCCAGTTTTGTATGCTATAAGTCACTGATTTTGGGTCCCGTTGTGATCCAAACGTTTCCGGACCCTCGGGTTCCGGTTATGGGAACTCGTCAAGAACTCGCAGATTTGGTGTATTCTGGCTAGTTCTGTATGCTATTCCTCACTGATTTTGGATGCCGCTGCGATCCGAACGTTTTGGGAACCCCGAGGTCTAGTTACGGGGAACTGGTCAAAACTCGCAGTTTTCGCCTATTTTGGGCACATTTATATGCTATAAGTCACTGATTTTGGGTCCTGCTGCCATCCAAACGTTTTAGGAACCCCGGGGTCCAGTTACGCAGAACTCGTGAAAACTCACAGTTTTGGCCTATTTCGGCCAGTTTTCTATGCAATTAGTCACTGATTTTGGGTCCCGCTGTGATCCGGATGTTTTCGGAACATCGGGGTCCGGTTACAGGGAACTCGTCCAAACTCGCACTTTTGTCCTATTCTAGCTAGTTCTGCATGCTATTGCTCACTGATTTTGGATCCCGCTGCGATCCGAACGTTTTCGAAACCCCGTTGTCCAGTTACGGGAACTCGTCAAAACTCCAAGTTTTTGCCTACTCCGGCTAGTTTTGTATGCTATTAGTCACTGATTTTGGGACCTGCTGCGATCCGAACGTTTTGGGAACCCCGGGGTCTGGTTACGGGGAACTCGAAAAAACTCGCAGTTTTGGCCAATTCCAGCCATTTTTGTATGCTATTAGTCATTGATTTTGGGTCCCGCTGTGATCCAAACGTTTCCGGACCCTTGGGGTCTGGTTATGGGGAACTCGTCAAAACTCACAGTTTTGGCCTATTCAGGCTAGTTCTGTATGCTATTCGTCACTGATTTTGGGTCCTGCTGCGATCCGAACGTTTCGGGAACCTCGGGGTCCGGTTATGGGGAACTCGTCAAAACTCAAAGTTTTGGCCTATTTCGGTCAGTTTTGTATGCCATTAGTCACTGATTTTGGGTCCGGCTGTGATCCGAATGTTTCTGGAACCTCGGGGTCCGGTTAAGGGGAAATCATCAAAACTCACAGTTTTGGCCTAATCTGGCTCGTACTGTATGCTATTGCTCACTGATTTTGGATCCCGCTGTGATCCGAACATTTTCGGAACCCCGGGGTCCGGTTACGGGAACTCGTCAAAACTCCCAGTTTTGCCTACTCCAGCCAGTTTTGTATGCAATTAGTCACTGATTTTGGGTCCCGCTGTGGTTTGAACGCTTCGAGAACCCCGGGGTCCGGTTACGGGGAATTCGTCAAAACTCGCAGTTTTGGCCTCTACTAGCCAGTTTTGTATGCTATTAGTCATTGATTTTGGGTCCTGCTGCGATCCGAACGTTTCGGGAACCCCGAGGTCTGGTTACGGGGAACTCGTAAAAACTCACAGTTTTGGCCTATTCCACCCAGTTTTGTATGCTATAATTCACTGATTTTGGGTCCCGTTGTCATCCAAACGTTTCCGGACCCTCGGGGTCCGGTTATGGGAACTCGTCAAGAACTCGCAGATTTGGTGTATTCTGGCAAGTTCTGTATGCTATTCCTCACTGATTTTGGATGCCGCTGCGATCCGAACGTTTTGGGAACCCCGAGGTCTAGTTACGGGGAACTGGTCAAAACTCGAAGTTTTCGCCTATTTTGGGCACATTTATATGCTATAAGTCACTGATTTTGGGTCCTGCTGCCATCCAAACGTTTTAGGAACCCCGGGCTCCAGTTACGCAGAACTCGTGAAAACTCACAGTTTTGGCCTATTTCGGCCAGTTTTCTGTGCAATTAGTCACTGATTTTGGGTCCCGCTGTGATCCGGATGTTTTCGGAACATCGGGGTCCGGTTATAGGGAACTCGTCCAAACTCGCACTTTTGTCCTATTCTAGCTAGTTCTGCATGCTATTGCTCACTGATTTTGGATCCCGCTGCGATCCGAACGTTTTCGAAACCCCGTTGTCCAGTTACGGGAACTCGTCAAAACTCCAAGTTTTTGCCTACTCCGGCTAGTTTTGTATGCTATTAGTCACTGATTTTGGGTCCTGCTGCGATCCGAACGTTTTGGGAACCCCGGGGTCTGGTTACGGGGAACTCGAAAAAACTCGCAGTTTTGGCCAATTCCAGCCAGTTTTGTATGCTATTAGTCATTGATTTTGGGTCCCGCTGTGATCCAAACGTTTCCGGACCCTTGGGGTCTGGTTATGGGGAACTCGTCAAAACTCACAGTTTTGGCCTATTCAGGCTAGTTCTGTATGCTATTCGTCACTGATTTTGGGTCCTGCTGCGATCCGAACGTTTCGGGAACCTCGGGGTCCGGTTATGGGGAACTCGTCAAAACTCAAAGTTTTGGCCTATTTCGGTCAGTTTTGTATGCCATTAGTCACTGATTTTGGGTCCGGCTGTGATCCGAATGTTTCTGGAACCTCGGGGTCCGGTTAAGGGGAAATCGTCAAAACTCACAGTTTTGGCCTAATCTGGCTCGTACTGTATGCTATTGCTCACTGATTTTGGATCCCGCTGTGATCCGAACATTTTCGGAACCCCGGGGTCCGGTTACGGGAACTCGTCAAAACTCCCCAGTTTTGCCTACTCCAGCCAGTTTTGTATGCAATTAGTCACTGATTTTGGGTCCCGCTGTTGTTTGAACGCTTCGAGAACCCCGGGGTCCGGTTACGGGGAATTCGTCAAAACTCGCAGTTTTGGCCTCTACTAGCCAGTTTTGTATGCTATTAGTCATTGATTTTGGGTCCTGCTGCGATCCGAACGTTTCGGGAACCCCGAGGTCTGGTTACGGGGAACTCGTAAAAACTCACAGTTTTGGCCTATTCCACCCAGTTTTGTATGCTATAATTCACTGATTTTGGGTCCCGTTGTCATCCAAACGTTTCCGGACCCTCGGGGTCCGGTTATGGGAACTCGTCAAGAACTCGCAGATTTGGTGTATTCTGGCAAGTTCTGTATGCTATTCCTCACTGATTTTGGATGCCGCTGCGATCCGAACGTTTTGGGAACCCCGAGGTCTAGTTACGGGGAACTGGTCAAAACTCGAAGTTTTCGCCTATTTTGGGCACATTTATATGCTATAAGTCACTGATTTTGGGTCCTGCTGCCATCCAAACGTTTTAGGAACCCCGGGCTCCAGTTACGCAGAACTCGTGAAAACTCACAGTTTTGGCCTATTTCGGCCAGTTTTCTGTGCAATTAGTCACTGATTTTGGGTCCCGCTGTGATCCGGATGTTTTCGGAACATCGGGGTCCGGTTATAGGGAACTCGTCCAAACTCGCACTTTTGTCCTATTCTAGCTAGTTCTGCATGCTATTGCTCACTGATTTTGGATCCCGCTGCGATCCGAACGTTTTCGAAACCCCGTTGTCCAGTTACGGGAACTCGTCAAAACTCCAAGTTTTTGCCTACTCCGGCTAGTTTTGTATGCTATTAGTCACTGATTTTGGGTCCTGCTGCGATCCGAACGTTTTGGGAACCCCGGGGTCTGGTTACGGGGAACTCGAAAAAACTCGCAGTTTTGGCCAATTCCAGCCAGTTTTGTATGCTATTAGTCATTGATTTTGGGTCCCGCTGTGATCCAAACGTTTCCGGACCCTTGGGGTCTGGTTATGGGGAACTCGTCAAAACTCACAGTTTTGGCCTATTCAGGCTAGTTCTGTATGCTATTCGTCACTGATTTTGGGTCCTGCTGCGATCCGAACGTTTCGGGAACCTCGGGGTCCGGTTATGGGGAACTCGTCAAAACTCAAAGTTTTGGCCTATTTCGGTCAGTTTTGTATGCCATTAGTCACTGATTTTGGGTCCGGCTGTGATCCGAATGTTTCTGGAACCTCGGGGTCCGGTTAAGGGGAAATCGTCAAAACTCACAGTTTTGGCCTAATCTGGCTCGTACTGTATGCTATTGCTCACTGATTTTGGATCCCGCTGTGATCCGAACATTTTCGGAACCCCGGGGTCCGGTTACGGGAACTCGTCAAAACTCCCAGTTTTGCCTACTCCAGCCAGTTTTGTATGCAATTAGTCACTGATTTTGGGTCCCGCTGTTGTTTGAACGCTTCGAGAACCCCGGGGTCCGGTTACGGGGAATTCGTCAAAACTCGCAGTTTTGGCCTCTACTAGCCAGTTTTGTATGCTATTAGTCATTGATTTTGGGTCCTGCTGCGATCCGAACGTTCCGGGAACCCCGAGGTCTGGTTACGGGGAACTCGTAAAAACTCACAGTTTTGGCCTATTCCACCCAGTTTTGTATGCTATAAGTCACTGATTTTGGGTCCCGTTGTGATCCAAACGTTTCCGGACCCTCGGGGTCCGGTTATGGGAACTCGTCAAGAACTCGCAGATTTGGTGTATTCTGGCAAGTTCTGTATGCTATTCCTCACTGATTTTGGATGCCGCTGCGATCCGAACGTTTTGGGAACCCCGAGGTCTAGTTACGGGGAACTGGTCAAAACTCGAAGTTTTCGCCTATTTTGGGCACATTTATATGCTATAAGTCACTGATTTTGGGTCCTGCTGCCATCCAAACGTTTTAGGAACCCCGGGCTCCAGTTACGCAGAACTCGTCAAAACTCACAGTTTTGGCCTATTTCGGCCAGTTTTTTGTGCAATTAGTCACTGATTTTGGGTCCCGCTGTGATCCGGATGTTTTCGGAACATCGGGGTCCGGTTATAGGGAACTCGTCCAAACTCGCACTTTTGACCTATTCTAGCTAGTTCTGCATGCTATTGCTCACTGATTTTGGATCCCGCTGCGATCCGAACGTTTTCGAAACCCCGTTGTCCAGTTACGGGAACTCGTCAAAACTCCAAGTTTTGCCTACTCCGGCTAGTTTTGTATGCTATTAGTCACTGATTTTGGGTCCTGCTGCGATCCGAACGTTTTGGGAACCCCGGGGTCTGGTTACGGGGAACTCGAAAAAACTCGCAGTTTTGGCCAATTCCAGCCAGTTTTGTATGCTATTAGTCATTGATTTTGGGTCCCGCTGTGATCCAAACGTTTCCGGACCCTTGGGGTCTGGTTATGGGGAACTCGTCAAAACTCACAGTTTTGGCCTATTCAGGCTAGTTCTGTATGCTATTCGTCACTGATTTTGGGTCCTGCTGCGATCCGAACGTTTCGGGAACCTCGGGGTCCGGTTATGGGGAACTCGTCAAAACTCAAAGTTTTGGCCTATTTCTGTCAGTTTTGTATGCCATTAGTCACTGATTTTGGGTCCGGCTGTGATCCGAATGTTTCTGGAACCTCGGGGTCCGGTTAAGGGGAAATCGTCAAAACTCACAGTTTTGGCCTAATCTGGCTCGTACTGTATGCTATTGCTCACTGATTTTGGATCCCGCTGTGACCCGAACATTTTCGGAACCCCGGGGTCCGGTTACGGGAACTCGTCAAAACTCCCAGTTTTGCCTACTCCAGCCAGTTTTGTAT
>NW_025422617.1:20000-78488 GCF_904849725.1 Hordeum vulgare subsp. vulgare | reverse complement strand
CCTATTTTGGCCAGTTTTGTATGCTATTACTCACTGCTTTTGGTTGCCGCTGCGATCCAAACGTTTCGGGAACCCCGGGGTCCGGTTACGGGGAACTCGTCGAAACTCACAGTTTTGGTCTATTTTGGCCAGTTTTGTATGCTATTACTCACTTATTTTGGGTCCCGCTGTGATCCGAACGTTTCGGGAATCCCGGGGTCCGATTACGTGGAACTCATCAAAACTCGCAGTTTTGGCCTATTCCCGCCAGTTTTGTATGCTATTACTCACTTTGTTTGGATCCCCCTGCGATACAAATGTTTCGGGAACCCTAGGTTCCTGTTACGTGGAACTCGTCAAACCTCGCAGTTCTGGCCTATTTTGGCCAGTTTTGTATACGATTACTCACTGTGTTTGGATCCCCCTGCGATATGAATGTTTCGGGAACCCTAGGTTCCGGTTACGTGGAACTCGTCAAACCTCGCAGTTTTGGCCTATTTTGGCCAGTTTTGTATGCTATTACTCACTGCTTTTGGTTGCCGCTGCGATCCAAACGTTTCGGGAACCCCGGGGTCCGGTTACGGGGAACTCGTCGAAACTCGTACTTTTGGTCTATTGTGGCCAATTTTGTATACTATCACTCACTGATATCGGTTCCCGCTGTGATCCGAACGTTTCGGGAACCCCGGGGTCCGATTACGTGGAACTCATGAAAACTCGCAGTTTTGGCCTATTTTGGCCAGTTTTGTATGCTATTACTCACTGCTTTTGGTTGCCGCTGCGATCCAAACGTCTCGGGAACCCCGGGGTCCAGTTACGGGGAACTCGTCGAAACTCACAGTTTTGGTTTATTTTGGCCAGTTTTGCATGCTATTACTCACTGATTTTGGGTCCCGGTGTGATCCGAACGTTTCGGGAGCCCCGGGGTCCGATTATGTGGAACTCATCAAAACTCGCAGTTTTGGCCTATTCCCGCCAGTTTTGTATGCATTACTCACTGTGTTTGGATCCCCCTGCGATACGAATGTTTCGGGAACCCTAGGTTCCGGTTACGTGGAACTTCTCGAAACTCACAGTTTTGGTCTATTTTGGCCAGTTTTGTATGCTATTACTCACTGATTTTGGGTCCCGCTGTCAACCGAACGTTTCGGGAACCCCGGGGTCCGATTACGTGGAACTCATCAAAACTCGCAGTTTTGGCCTATTCCCGCCAGTTTTGTATGCTATTACTCACTGTGTTTGGATCCCTCTGCGATACCAATGTTTCGGGAACCCTAGGTTCCGGTTACGTTGAACTCGTCAAACCTCGCAGTTTTGGCCTATGCCGACCAGTTTTGTATGCTATTACTCACTGATTTTGGTTGCCGCTCCGATCCAAACGTTTCGGGAACCCCGGGGTCCGTTTACGTGGAACTCATGAAAACTCGCAGTTTTGGCCTATTTTAGCCAGTTTTGTATGCTATTACTCACTGCTTTTGGTTGCCGCTGCGATCCAAACGTTTCGGGAACCCCGGGGTCCGGTTACGGGGAACTCGTCGAAACTCACAGCTTTGGTCTATTTTGGCCAGTTTTGTATGCTATTACTCACTGATTTTGGGTCCCGCTGTGATCCGAACGTTTCGGGAACCCCGGGGTCCGATTACGTGGAACTCATGAAAACTCGCAGTTTTGGCCTATTTTGGCCAGTTTTGTAAGCTATTACTCACTGCTTTTGGTTGCCGCTGCGATCCAAACGTCTGGGGAACCCCGGGGTCCAGTTACGGGGAACTCGTCGAAACTCACAGTTTTGGTCTATTTTGGCCAGTTTTGTATGCTATTACTCACTGATTTTGGGTCCCGCTGTGATCCGAACGTTTCGGGAACCCCGGGGTCCGATTACGTGGAACTCATCAAAACTCGCAGTTTTGGCCTATTCCCGCCAGTTTTGTATGCTATTACTCACTGTGTTTGGATCCCCCTGCGATACAAATGTTTCGGGAACCCTAGGTTCCGGTTACGTGGAACTAGTCAAACCTCGCAGTTCTGGCCTATTTTGGCCAGTTTTGTATGCTATTACTCACTGCTTTTGGTTGCCGCTGCGATCCAAACGTTTCGGGAACCCCGGGGTCCGGTTACGGGGAACTCGTCGAAACTCACAGTTTTGGTCTATTTTGGCCAGTTTTGTATGCTATTACTCACTGATTTTGGGTCCCGCTGTGATTCGAACGTTTTGGGAACCCCGGGGTCCGGTTACGTGGAACTCATGAAAACTCGCAGTTTTGGCCTATTTTGGCCAGTTTTGTATGGTATTACTCACTGCTTCTGGTTGCCGCTGCGATCCAAACGTTAGAACCACGGGGTCCGGTTACGGGGAACTCGTTGAAACTCAAAGTTTTGGTCTATTTTGGCCAGTTTTGTATGCTATTACTCACTGATTTTGGGTCCCGCTGTCATCCGAACGTTTCGGGAACCCCGGGGTCCGATTACGTGGAATTCATCAAAACTCGCAGATTTGGCCTATTCCCGCCTGTTTTGTATGCTATTACTCACTGTGTTTGGATCCCGCTGCGATACGAATGTTTCGGGAACCCTAGGTTCCGGTTACGTGGAACTCGTCAAACCTCGCAGTTCTGGCCTATGCCGACCAGTTTTGTATGCTATTACTCACTGATTTTGGTTGCCGCTCCGATCCAAACGTTTCGGGATCCCCGGGGTCCGGTTACGGGGAACTCGTCAAAACTCATACTTTTGGTCTATTATGGCCAATTTTGTATGCTATCACTCACTGATTTCGGGTCCCGCTGTGATCTGCATGTTTTGGGAACCCCGGGGTCCGATTACGTGGAAATCATGAAAACTCGCAGTTTTGGCCTATTTTGGCCAGTATTGTATGCTATTTACTCACTGCTTTTGGTTGCCGCTGCGATCCAAACGTTTCGGGAACCCCGGGGTCCAGTTACGGGGAACTCATCGAAACTCACAGTTTTGGTCTATTTTCGCTAGTTTTGTATGCTATTACTCACTGATTTTGGGTCCCGCTGTGATCCGAACGTTTTGGGAACCCCGGGGTCCGATTACGTGGAACTCATGAAAACTCGCAGTTTTGGCCTATTTTGGCCAGTTTTGTATGCTATTACTCACTGCTTTTGGTTGCTGCTGCGATCCAAACGTTTCGGGAACCCCGGGGTCCGGTTACGGGGAACTCGTCGAAACTCACATTTTTGGTCTATTTTGGCTAGTTTTGTATGCTATTACTCACTGATTTTGGGTCCCGCTGTGATCCGAACGTTTCGGGAACCCCGGGGTCCGATTACGTGGAACTCATGAAAACTCGCAGTTTTGGCCTATTCCCGCCAGTTTTGTATGCTATTACTCACTGAGTTTGGATCCCGCTGCGATACGAATGTTTCGGGAACCCTCGGGTCCGGTTACGTGGAACTCGTCAAACCTTGCAGTTTTGGCCTATGCCGACCAGTTTTGTATACGATTACTCACTGATTTTGGTTGCCGCTCCGATCCAAACGTTTCGGGAACCCCGGGGTCCGGTTACGGGGAACTCGTCAAAACCCGTACTATTGGTCTATTGTGGCCAGTTTTGTATGCTATCACTCACTTATTTCGGGTCCCGCTGTGATCCGCACGTTTTGGGAACCCCGGGGTCCGATTACGTGGAAATCATGAAAACTCGCAGTTTTGGCCTATTTTGGCCAGTTTTGTATGCTTACTCACTGCGTTTGGTTGCCGCTGCGATCCAAACGTTTCGGGAACCCCGGGGTCCAGTTACGGGGAACTCGTCGAAACTCACAGTTTTGGTCTATTTTGGCTAGTTTTGTATGCTATTACTCACTGATTTTGGGTCCCGCAGTGATCCGAACGATTTGGGAACCCCGGGGTCCGATTACGTGGAACTCATGAAAACTCGCAGTTTTGGCCTATTTTGGCCAGTTTTGTATGCTATTACTCACTGCTTTTGGTTGCCGCTGCGATCCAAACGTTTCGGGAACCCCGGGGTCCGGTTACGGGGAACTCGTCAAAACTCACAGTTTTGGTCTATTTTGGCCAGTTTTGTATGCTATTACTCACTTATTTTGGGTCCCGCTGTGATCCGAACGTTTCGGGAATCCTGGGGTCCGATTACGTGGAACTCATCAAAACTCGCAGTTTTGGCCTATTCCCGCCAGTTTTGTATGCTATTACTCACTGTGTTTGGATCCCCCTGCGATATGAATGTTTCGGGAACCCTAGGTTCCGGTTACGTGGAACTCGTCAAACCTCGCAGTTTTGGCCTATTTTGGCCAGTTTTGTATGCTATTACTCACTGCTTTTGGTTGCCGCTGCGATCCAAACGTTTCGGGAACCCCGGGGTCCGGTTACGGGGAACTCGTCGAAACTCGTACTTTTGGTCTATTGTGGCCAATTTTGTATACTATCACTCACTGATATCGGTTCCCGCTGTGATCCGAACGTTTCGGGAACCCCGGGGTCCGATTACGTGGAACTCATGAAAACTCGCAGTTTTGGCCTATTTTGGCCAGTTTTGTATGCTATTACTCACTGCTTTTGGTTGCCGCTGCGATCCAAACGTCTCGGGAACCCCGGGGTCCAGTTACGGGGAACTCGTCGAAACTCACAGTTTTGGTTTATTTTGGCCAGTTTTGCATGCTATTACTCACTGATTTTGGGTCCCGGTGTGATCCGAACGTTTCGGGAGCCCCGGGGTCCGATTATGTGGAACTCATCAAAACTCGCAGTTTTGGCCTATTCCCGCCAGTTTTGTATGCATTACTCACTGTGTTTGGATCCCCCTGCGATACGAATGTTTCGGGAACGCTAGGTTCCGGTTACGTGGAACTCCTCGAAACTCACAGTTTTGGTCTATTTTGGCCAGTTTTGTATGCTATTACTCACTGATTTTGGGTCCCGCTGTCATCCGAACGTTTCGGGAACCTCGGGGTCCGATTACGTGGAACTCATCAAAACTCGCAGTTTTGGCCTATTCCCGCCAGTTTTGTATGCTATTACTCACTGTGTTTGGATCCCCCCTGCGATACGAATGTTTCGGGAACCCTAGGTTCCGGTTACGTGGAACTCGTCAAACCTCGCAGTTTTGGCCTATGCCGACCAGTTTTGTATGCTATTACTCACTGATTTTGGTTGCCGCTCCGATCCAAACGTTTCGGGAACCCCGGGGTCCGTTTACGTGGAACTCATGAAAACTCGCAGTTTTGGCCTATTTTGGCCAGTTTTGTATGCTATTACTCACTGCTTTTGGTTGCCGCTGCGATCCAAACGTTTCGGGAACCCCGGGGTCCGGTTACGGGGAACTCGTCGAAACTCACAGCTTTGGTCTATTTTGGCCAGTTTTGTATGCTATTACTCACTGATTTTGGGTCCCGCTGTGATCCGAACGTTTCGGGAACCCCGGGGTCCGATTACGTGGAACTCATGAAAACTCGCAGTTTTGGCCTATTTTGGCCAGTTTTGTAAGCTATTACTCACTGCTTTTGGTTGCCGCTGCGATCCAAACGTCTCGGGAACCCCGGGGTCCAGTTACGGGGAACTCGTCGAAACTCACAGTTTTGGTCTATATTGGCCAGTTTTGTATGCTATTACTCACTGATTTTGGGTCCCGCTGTGATCCGAACGTTTCGGGAACCCCGGGGTCCGATTACGTGGAACTCATCAAAACTCGCAGTTTTGGCCTATTCCCGCCAGTTTTGTATGCTATTACTCACTGTGTTTGGATCCCCCTGCAATACAAATGTTTCGGGAACCCTAGGTTCCGGTTACGTGGAACTAGTCAATCCTCGCAGTTCTGGCCTATTTTGGCCAGTTTTGTATGCTATTACTCACTGCTTTTGGTTGCCGCTGCGATCCAAACGTTTCGGGAACCCCGGGGTCCGGTTACGGGGAACTCGTCGAAACTCACAGTTTTGGTCTATTTTGGCCAGTTTTGTATGCTATTACTCACTGATTTTGGGTCCCGCTGTGATTCGAACGTTTCGGAAACCCCGCGGTCTGATTACGTGGAACTCATGAAAACTCGCAGTTTTGGCCTATTTTGGCCAGTTTTGTATGCTATTACTCACTGCTTTTGGTTGCCGCTGCGATCCAAACGTTTTGGGAACCCCGTGGTCCGGTTACGGGGAACTCGTCGAAACTCACAGTTTTGGTCTATTTTGGCCAGTTTTGTATGCTATTACTCACTGATTTTGGGTCCCGCTGTGATTCGAACGTTTCGGGAACCCCGCGGTCTATTTTGGCTAGTTTTGTATGCTATTACTCACTGATTTTGGGTCCCGCTGTGATTCGAACGTTTTGGGAACCCCGGGGTCCGATTACGTGGAACTCATGAAAACTCGCAGTTTTGGCCTATTTTGGCCAGTTTTGTATGCTATTACTCACTGCTTCTGGTTGCCGCTGCGATCCAAACGTTAGAACCACGGGGTCCGGTTACGGGGAACTCGTTGAAACTCACAGTTTTGGTCTATTTTGGCCAGTTTTGTATGCTATTACTCACTGATTTTGGGTCCCGCTGTCATCCGAACGTTTCGGGAACCCCGGGGTCCGATTACGTGGAATTCATCAAAACTCGCAGATTTGGCCTATTCCCGCCTGTTTTGTATGCTATTACTCACTGTGTTTGGATCCCGCTGCGATACGAATGTTTCGGGAACCCTAGGTTCCGGTTACGTGGAACTCGTCAAACCTCGCAGTTTTGGCCTATGCCGACCAGTTTTGTATGCTATTACTCACTGATTTTGGTTGCCGCTCCGATCCAAACGTTTCGGGATCCCCGGGGTCCGGTTACGGGGAACTCGTCAAAACTCATACTTTTGGTCTATTATGGCCAATTTTGTATGCTATCACTCACTGATTTCGGGTCCCGCTGTGATCTGCATGTTTTGGGAACCCCGGGGTCCGATTACGTGGAAATCATGAAAACTCGCAGTTTTGGCCTATTTTGGCCAGTTTTGTATGCTATTTACTCACTGCTTTTGGTTGCCGCTGCGATCCAAACGTTTCGGGAACCCCGGGGTCCAGTTACGGGGAACTCATCGAAACTCACAGTTTTGGTCTATTTTGGCTAGTTTTGTATGCTATTACTCACTGATTTTGGGTCCCGCTGTGATCCGAACGTTTTGGGAACCCCGGGGTCCGATTACGTGGAACTCATGAAAACTCGCAGTTTTGGCCTATTTTGGCCAGTTTTGTATGCTATTACTCACTGCTTTTGGTTGCTGCTGCGATCCAAACGTTTCGGGAACCCCGGGGTCCGGTTACGGGGAACTCGTCGAAACTCACATTTTTGGTCTATTTTGGCCAGTTTTGTATGCTATTACTCACTGATTTTGGGTCCCGCTGTCATCCAAACGTTTCGGGAACCCCGGGGTCCGATTACGTGGAACTCATGAAAACTCGCAGTTTTGGCCTATTCCCGCCAGTTTTGTATGCTATTACTCACTGAGTTTGGATCCCGCTGCGATACGAATGTTTCGGGAACCCTCGGGTCCGGTTACGTGGAACTCGTCAAACCTTGCAGTTTTGGCCTATGCCGACCAGTTTTGTATACGATTACTCACTGATTTTGGTTGCCGCTCCGATCCAAACGTTTCGGGAACCCCGGGGTCCGGTTACGGGGAACTCGTCAAAACCCGTACTATTGGTCTATTGTGGCCAGTTTTGTATGCTATCACTCACTTATTTCGGGTCCCGCTGTGATCCGCACGTTTTCGAAACCCCGGGGTCCGATTACGTGGAAATCATGAAAACTCGCAGTTTTGGCCTATTTTGGCCAGTTTTGTATGCTTACTCACTGCGTTTGGTTGCCGCTGCGATCCAAACGTTTCGGGAACCCCGGGGTCCAGTTACGGGGAACTCGTCGAAACTCACAGTTTTGGTCTATTTTGGCTAGTTTTGTATGCTATTACTCACTGATTTTGGGTCCCGCAGTGATCCGAACGATTTGGGAACCCCGGGGTCCGATTACGTTGAACTCATGAAAACTCGCAGTTTTGGCCTATTTTGGCCAGTTTTGTATGCTATTACTCACTGCTTTTGGTTGCCGCTGCGATCCAAACGTTTCGGGAACCCCGGGGTCCGGTTACGAGGAACTCGTCAAAACTCACAGTTTTGGTCTATTTTGGCCAGTTTTGTATGCTATTACTCACTTATTTTGGGTCCCGTTGTGATCCGAACGTTTCGGGAATCCTTGGGTCCGATTACGTGGAACTCATCAAAACTCGCAGTTTTGGCCTATTCCCGCCAGTTTTGTATGCTATTACTCACTACTTCTGGTTGCCGCTATGATCCAAACGTTTCGGGAACCACGGGGTCCGGTTACGGGGAACTCGTCGAAACTCACAGTTTTGGTCTATTTTGGCCAGTTTTCTATGCTATTACTCACTGATTTTGGGTCCCGCTGTCATCCGAACGTTTCGGGAACCCCGGGGTCCGATTACGTGGAACTCATCAAAACTCGCAGTTTTGGCCTATTCCCGCCAGTTTTGTATGCTATTACTCACTGTGTTTGGATCTCGCTGCGATACGAATGTTTCGGGAACCCTAGGTTCCGGTTACGTGGAACTCGTCAAACCTCGCAGTTTTGGCCTATGCCGACCAGTTTTGTATGCTATTACTCACTGATTTTGGTTGCCGCTCCGATCCAAACGTTTCGGGAACCCCGGGGTCCTGTTACGGGGAACTCGTCAAAGCTCGTACTTTTGGTCTATTGTGGCCAGTTTTGTATGCTATCACTCACCGATTTCGGGTCCCGCTGTGATCCGCACGTTTTGGGAACCCCGGGGTCCGATTACGTGGAAATCATGAAAACTCGCAGTTTTGGCCTATTTTGGCCAGTTTTGTATGCTATTACTCACTGCTTTTGGTTGCCGCTGCGATCCAAACGTCTCGGGAACCCCGGGGTCCAGTTACGGGGAACTCGTCGAAACTCACAGTTTCGGTCTATTTTGGCTAGTTTTGTATGCTATTACTCACTGATTTTGGGTCCCGCTGTGATCCGAACGTTTTGGGAACCCCGGGGTCCGATTACGTGGAACTCATGAAAACTCGCAGTTTTGGCCTATTTTGGCCAGTTTTGTATGCTATTACTCACTGCTTTTGGTTGCCGCTGCGATCCAAACGTTTCGGGAACCCCGGGTTCCGGTTACGGGGAACTCGTCGAAACTCACATTTTTGGTCTATTTTGGCCAGTTTTGTATGCTATTACTCACTGATTTTGGGTCCCGCTGTGATCCGAACGTTTCGGGAACCCCGTGGTCCGATTACGTGGAACTCATCAAAACTCGCAGTTTTGGCCTATTCCCGCCAGTTTTGTATGCTATTACTCACTACTTCTGGTTGCCGCTACGATCCCAACGTTTCGGGAACCACGGGGTCCGCTTACGGGGAACTCGTCGAAACTCACAAGTTTTGGTCTATTTTGGCCAGTTTTCTATGCTATTACTCACTGATTTTGGGTCCCGCTGTCATCCGAACGTTTCGGGAACCCCGGGGTCCGATTACGTGGAACTCATCAAAACTCGCAGTTTTGGCCTATTCCTGCCAGTTTTGTGTGCTATTACTCACTGTGTTTGGATCCCCCTGCGATACGAATGTTTCGGGAACCCTAGGTTCCAGTTACGTGGAACTCGTCAAACCTCGCAGTTTTGGCCTATTTTGGCCAGTTTTGTATGCTATTACTCACTGCTTTTGGTTGCCGCTGCGATCCAAACGTTTCGGGAACCACGGGGTCCGGTTACGGGGAACTCGTCGAAACTCGTACTTTTGGTCTATTGTGGCCAGTTTTGTATGCTATCACTCACTGATATCGGGTCCCGCTGTGATCCGAACATTTCGGGAACCCCGGGGTCCGATTACGTGGAACTCATGAAAACTCGCAGTTTTGGCCTATTTTGGCCAGTTTTGTATGCTATTACTCACTGCTTTTGGTTGCCGCTGCGATCCAAACTCCTCGGGAACCCCGGGGTCCAGTTACGGGGAACTCGTCGAAACTCACAGTTTTGGTCTATTTTGGCCAGTTTTGCATGCTATTACTCACTGATTTTGGGTCCCGGTGTGATCCGAACGTTTCGGGAGCCCCGGGGTCCGATTATGTGGAACTCATCAAACCTCGCAGTTTTGGCCTATTCCCGCCAGTTTTGTATGCATTACTCACTGTGTTTGGATCCCCCTGCGATACGAATGTTTCGGGAACCCTAGGTTCCGGTTACGTGGAACTCGTCGAAACTCACAGTTTTGGTCTATTTTGGCCAGTTTTGTATGCTATTACTCACTGATTTTGGGTCCCGCTGTCATCCGAACGTTTCGGGAACCCCGGGGTCCGATTACGTGGAACTCATCAAAACTCGCAGTTTTGGCCTATTCCCGCCAGTTTTGTATGCTATTACTCACTGTGTTTGGATCCCCCTGCGATACGAATGTTTCGGGAACCCTAGGTTCCGGTTACGTGGAACTCGTCAAACCTCGCAGTTTTGTATGCTATTACTCACTGCTTTTGGTTGCCGCTGCGATCCAAACGTTTCGGGAACCCCGGGGTCCGGTTACGGGGAACTCGTCGAAACTCACAGTTTTGGTCTATTTTGGCCAGTTTTGTATGCTATTACTCACTGATTTTGGGTCCCGCTGTGATCCGAACGTTTCGGGAACCCCGGGGTCCGATTACGTGGAACTCATGAAAACTCGCAGTTTTGGCCTATTTTGGCCAGTTTTGTATGCTATTACTCACTGCTTTTGGTTGCCGCTGCGATCCAAACGTCTCGGGAACCCCGGGGTCCAGTTACGGGGAACTCGTCGAAACTCACAGTTTTGGTCTATTTTGGCCAGTTTTGTATGCTATTACTCACTGATTTTGGGTCCAGCTGTGATCCGAACGTTTCGGGAACCCCGGGGTCCGATTACGTGGAACTCATGAAAACTCGTAGTTTTGGCCTATTTTGGCCAGTTTTGTATGCTATTACTCACTGCTTTTGGTTGCCGCTGCGATCCAAACGTCTCGGGAACCCCGGGGTCCAGTTACGGGGAACTCGTCGAAACTCACAGTTTTGGTCTATTTTGGCCAGTTTTGTATGCTATTACTCACTGATTTTGGGTCCCGCTGTCATCCGAACGTTTCGGGAACCCCGGGGTCCGATTACGTGGAACTCATCAAAACTCGCAGTTTTGGCCTATTCCCTCCAGTTTTGTATGCTATTACTCACTGTGTTTGGATCCCCCTGCGATACGAATGTTTCGGGAACGCTAGGTTCCGGTTACGTGGAACTCGTCAAACCTCGCAGTTTTGGCCTATTTTGGCCAGTTTTGTATGCTATTACTCACTGCTTTTGGTTGCCGCTGCGATCCAAACGTTTCGGGAACCCCGGGGTCCGGTTACGGGGAACTCGTCGAAACTCACAGTTTTGGTCTATTTTGGCCAGTTTTGTATGCTATTACTCACTGATTTTGGGTCCCGCTGTGATTCGAACGTTTCGGGAACCCCGCGCTCCGATTACGTGGAACTCATGAAAACTCGCAGTTTTGGCCTATTTTGGCCAGTTTTGTATGCTATTACTCACTGCTTTTGGTTGCCGCTGCGATCCAAACGTTTCGGGAACCCCGGGGTCCGGTTACGGGGAACTCATCGAAACTCACAGTTTTGGTCTATTTTGGCCAGTTTTGTATGCTATTACTCACTGATTTTGGGTCCCGCTGTGATTCGAACGTTTCGGGAACCCCGCGGTCTATTTTGGCTAGTTTTGTATGCTATTACTCACTGATTTTGGGTCCCGCTGTGATTCGAACGTTTTGGGAACCCCGGGGTCCGATTACGTGGAACTCATGAAAACTCGCAGTTTTGGCCTATTTTGGCCAGTTTTGTATGCTATTACTCACTGCTTCTGGTTGCCGCTGCGATCCAAACGTTTGAACCACGGGGTCCAGTTACGGGGAACTCGTTGAAACTCACAGTTTTGGTCTATTTTGGCCAGTTTTGTATGCTATTACTCACTGATTTTGGGTCCCGCTGTCATCCGAACGTTTCGGGAAACCCGGGGTCGGATTACGTGGAATTCATCAAAACTCGCAGATTTGGCCTATTCCCGCCAGTTTTGTATGCTATTACTCACTGTGTTTGGATCCCGCTGCGATACGAATGTTTCGGGAACCCTAGGTGCCGGTTACGTGGAACTCGTCAAACCTCGCAGTTTTGGCCTATGCCGACCAGTTTTGTATGCTATTACTCACTGATTTTGGTTGCCGCTCCGATCCAAACGTTTCGGGATCCCCGGGGTCCGGTTACGGGGAACTCGTCAAAACTCATACTTTTGGTCTATTATGGCCAATTTTGTATGCTATCAATCACTGATATAGGGTCCCGCTGTGATCTGCATGTTTTGGGAACCCCGGGGTCCGATTACGTGGAAATCATGAAAACTCGCAGTTTTGGCCTATTTTGGCCAGTTTTGTATGCTATTACTCACTGCTTTTGGTTGCCGCTGCGATCCAAACGTTTCGGGAACCCCGGGGTCCAGTTACGGGGAACTCATCGAAACTCACAGTTTTGGTCTATTTTGGCTAGGGTCCCGCTGTGATCCGAACGTTTTGGGAACCCCTGGGTCCGATTACATGGAACTCACGAAAACTCGCAGTTTTGGCCTATTTTGGCCAGTTTTGTATGCTATTACTCACTTCTTTTAGTTGCTGCTGCGATCCAAACGTTTCGGGAACCCCGGGGTCCGGTTACAGGGAACTCGTCGAAACTCACATTTTTGGTCTATTTTGGCCAGTTTTGTATGCTATTACTCACTGATTTTGGGTCCCGCTGTGATCCGAACGTTTCGGTAACCCCGGGGTCCGATTACGTGGAACTCATCAAAACTTGCAGTTTTGGCCTATTGCCACCAGTTTTGTATGCTATTACTCACTGAGTTTGGATCCCGCTGCGATACGAATGTTTCGGGAACCCTGGGGTCCGGTTACGTGGAACTCGTCAAACCTTGCAGTTTTGGCCTATGTCGACCAGTTTTGTATGCTATTACTCACTCATTTTGGTTGACGCTCCGATCCAAACGTTTCGGGAACCCCGGGGTCCGGTTACGGGGAACTCGTCAAAACTCATACTTTTGGTCTATTGTGGCCAGTTTTGTATGCTATCACTCACTGATTTTGGGTCCCGCTGTGATCCGAACGTTTTGGGAACCCCGGGGTCCGATTACGTGGAACTCATGAAAACTCACAGTTTTGGCCTATTTTGGCCAGTTTTGTATGCTATTACTCACTGCTTTTGGTTGCCGCTGCGATCCAAACGTTTCGGGAACCCCGGGGTCCGGTTACGGGGTCCGGTTACGGGGAACTCATCGAAACTCACAGTTTTGGTCTATTTTGGCTAGTTTTGTATGCTATTACTCACTGATTTTGGGTCCCGCTGTGATCCGAACGTTTTGGGAACCCCGGGGTCCGATTACGTGGAACTCATGAAAACTCGCAGTTTTGGCCTATATTGGCCAGTTTTGTATGCTATTACTCACTGCTTTTGGTTGCCGCTGCGATCCAAACGTTTCGGGAACCCGGGGGTCCGGTTACGGGGAACTCGTCGAAACTCGCATTTTTGGTCTATTTGGGCCAGTTTTGTATGCTATTACTCACTGATTTTGGGTGCCGCTGTGATCCGAACGTTTCGGGAACCCCGGGGTCCGATTACGTGGAACTCATCAAAACTCGCAGGTTTGGCCTATTCCCGCCAGTTTTGTATGCTATTACTCACTGAGTTTGGATCCCGCTGCGATACGAATGTTTCGGGAACCCTGGGGTCCGGTTACGTGGAACTCGTCAAACCTTGCAGTTTTGGCCTATGCCGACCAGTTTTGTATGCTATTACTCACTGATTTTGGTTGCCGCTCCGATCCAAACGTTTCGGGAACCTCGGGGTCCCGTTACGGGGAACTCGTCAAAACTCGTACTTTTGGTCTATTTTGGCCAGTTTTGTATGCTATCACTCACTGATTTTGGGTCCCGCTGTGATCCGAACGTTTCGGGAACCCCGGGGTCCGATTACGTGGAACTCATCAAAACTCGCAGTTTTGGCCTATTCCCGCCAGTTTTGTATGCTATTACTCACTGCTTTTGGTTGTCACTGCGATCCGAACGTTTCGGGAACCCCGGGGTCCGGTTACGGGGAACTCGTCGAAACTCACAGTTTTGGTCTACTTTGGCCAGTTTTGTACGCTATTACTCACTGATTTTGGGTCCCGCTGTGATCCGAACGTTTCGGGAACCCCGGGGTCCGATTACGTAGAATTCATCAAAACTCGCAGTTTTGGCCTATTGCCCGCCAGTTTTGTATGCTATTACTCACTGAGTTTGGATCCCGCTGCGATACGAATGTTTCGGGAACCCTGGGGTCCGGTTACGAGGAACTCGTCAAGCCTCGCAGTTTTGACCTATGCCGACCAGTTTTGTATGCTATTACTCACTGATTTTGGTTGCCGCTCCGATCCAAACGTTTCGGGAACCCCGGGGTCCGGTTACGGGGAACTCGTCAAAACTCGTACTTTTGGTCTATTATGGCCAATTTTGTATGCTATCACTCACTGATTTCGGGTCCCGCTGTGATCCGCACGTTTTGGGAACCCCGGGGTCCGATTACGTGGAAATCATGAAAACTCACAGTTTTGGCCTATTTTGGCCAGTTTTGTATGCTATTACTCACTGCTTTTGGTTGCCGCTGCGATCCAAACGTTTCGGGAACCCCGGGGTCCGGTTACGGGGAACTCACCGAAACTCACAGTTTTGGTCTATTTTGGCTAGTTTTGTATGCTATTACTCACTGATTTTGGGTCCCGCTGTGATCCAAACGTTTTGGGAACCCCGGGGTCCGATTACGTGGAACTCATGAAAACTCGCAGTTTTGGCCTATTTTGGCCAGTTTTGTATGCTATTACTCACTGCTTTTGGTTGCCGCTGCGATCCAAACGTTAAGGGAACCCCGGGGTCCGGTTACGGGGAACTCGTCGAAACTCACATTTTTGGTCTATTTGGGCCAGTTTTGTATGCTATTACTCACTGATTTTGGGTGCCCCTGTGATCCGAACGTTTCGGGAGCCCCGGGGTCCGATTACGTGGAACTCATCAAAACTTGCAGTTTTGGCCTATTCCTGCCAGTTTTGTATGCTATTAGTCACTACTTTTGGTTGCCGCTGCGATGCAAACGTTTCGGGAACCCCGGGGTCCGGTTACGGGGAACTCGTCGAAACTCACAGTTTTGGTCTACTTTGCCAAGTTTTGTATGCTATTACTCACTGATTTTGGGTCCCGCTGTGATCCGAACGTTTCGGGAACCCCGGGTTCCGATTACGTGGAACTCATCAAAACTCGCAGTTTTGGCCTATTACCGCCAGTTTTGTATGCTATTACTCACTGAGTTTGGATCTCGCTGCGATACGAATGTTTCGGGAACCCTGGGGTCCGGTTACGTGGAACTCGTCAAACCTTGCAATTTTGGCCTACGCCGACCAGTTTTGTATGCTATTACTCACTGATTTTGGTTGCCGCTCCGATCCAAACGTTTCGGGAACCCCGGGGTCCGGTTACGGGGAACTCGTCAAAACTCGTACTTTTGGTCTATTTTGGCCAGTTTTGTATGCTATCACTCACTGATTTTGGGTCCCGCTGTGATCCGAACGTTTCGGGAACCCCGGGGTCCGATTACGTGGAAATCATGAAAACTCGCAGTTTTGGCCTATTTTGGCCAGTTTTGTATGCTATTACTCACTGCTTTTGGTTGCCGCTGCGATCCAAACGTTTCGGGAACCCCGAGGTCCGGTTACGGGGAACTCGTCGAAACTCACAGTTTTGGTCTATTTTGGCCAGTTTTGTATGCTATTACTCACTGATTTTGGGTCCCGCTGTGATCCGAACGTTTCGGGAACCCCGGGTTCCGATTACGTGGAACTCATCAAAACTCGCAGTTTTGGCCTATTCCCGCCAGTTTTGTATGCTATTACTCACTGAGTTTGGATCCCGCTGCGATACGAATGTTTCGGGAACCCTGGGGTCCGGTTACGTGGAACTCGTCAAGCCTTGCAGTTTTGGCCTATGCCGACCAGTTTTGTATGCTATTACTCACTGATTTTGGCTGCCGCTCCGATCCAAACGTTTCGGGAACCCCGGGGTCCGGTTACGGGGAACTCGTTAAAACTCGTACTTTTGGTCTATTGTGGCCAGTTTTGTATGCTATCACTCACTGATTTCGGGTCCCGCTGTGATCCGAACGTTTCGGGAACCCCGGGGTCCGATTACGTGGAACTCATCAAAACTCGCAGATTTGGCCTATTTTGGCCAGTTTCGTATGCTATTACTCACTACTTTTGGTTGCCGCTGCGATCAAAACGTTTCGGGAACCCCGGGGTCCGGTTACGGGGAACTCATCGAAACTCACAGTTTTGGTCTATTGTGGCCAGTTTTGTATGCTATCACTCACTGATTTTGGGTCCCGCTCTGATCCGAACGTTTTGGGAACCCCGGGGTCCGATTACGTGGAACTCATGAAAACTCGCAGTTTTGGCCTATTTTGGCCAATTTTGTATGCTATTACTCACTGCTTTTGGTTGCCGCTGCGATCCAAACGTTTCCGAAACCCCGCGGTCCGCTTACGGGGAACTCGTTGAAACTCACAGTTTTGGTCTATTTTGGCCAGTTCTGTACGCTATTACTCACTGATTTTGGGTCCCGCTGTCATCCGAACGTTTCGGGAACCCCGGGGTCCGATTACGTGGAACTCATCAAAACTCGCAGTTTTGGCCTATTGCCACCAGTTTTGTATGCTATTACTCATTGAGTTTGGATCCCGCTGCGATACGAATGTTTCGGGAACCCTAGGTTCCGGTTACGTGGAACTCGTCAAACCTTGCAGTTTTGGCCTATGCCGACCAGTTTTGTATGCTATTACTCACTGATTTGTGTTGCCGCTCCGATCCAAAAGTTTCGGGAACCCTGGGGTCCGGTTACGGGGAACACGTCAAAACTCGTACTTTTGGTCTATTGTGGCCAGTTTTGTATGCTATCAATTACTGATTTTGGGTCCCGCTGTGATCCGAACGTTTTGGGAACCCCGGGGTCCGATTACGTGGGACTCATGAAAACTCGCACTTTTGGCCTATTTTGGCCAGTTTTGTATTCTATTACTCACTGCTTTTGGTTGCCGCTGCGATCCAACCGTTCCGGGAACCCCGCGGTCCGCTTACGGGGAACTCGTCGAAACTCACAGTTTTGGTCTAATTTGGCCAGTTTTGTATTCTATTACTCACTGATTTTGGGTCCCGCTGTGATCCGAACGTTTCGGGAACCCCGGGTTCCGATTACGTGGAACTCATCAAAACTCGCAGTTTTGGCCTATTCCCGCCAGTTTTGTATGCTATTACTCAGTACTTTTGGTTGCCGCTGCGATCCAAATGTTTCGGGAACCCGGGGGTCCGGTTACGAGGAACTCGTCGAAACTCGCAGTTTTGGTCTATTTTGGCCAGTTTTGTATGCTACTCACTGATTTTGGGTCCCGCTGTCATCCGAACGTTTCGGGAACCCCGGGGTCCGATTACGTGGAACTCATCAAAACTCGCAGTTTTGGCCTATTGCCGCCAGTTTTGTATGCTATTACTCACTTAGTTTGGATCCCGCTGCGATACGAATGTTTCGGGAACCCTGGGGTCCGGTTACGTGGAACTCGTCAAACCTTGCAGTTTTGGCCTAGGTCGACCAGTTTTGTATGCTATTACTCACTGATTTTGGTTGCCGCTCCGATCCAAACGTTTCGGGAACCCCGGGGTCCGGTTACGGGGAACTCGTCAAAACTCGTACTTTTGGTCTATTGTGGCCAGTTTTGTATGCTATCACTCACTGATTTTGGGTCCCGCTGTGATTCGAACGTTTTGGGAACCCCGGGGTCCTATTACGTGGAACTCATGAAAACTCGCAGTTTTGGCCTATTCCCGCCAGTTTTGTATGCTATTACTCACTGCTTTTGGTTGCCGCTGCGATCCAAACGTTTCGGGAACCCCGCGGTCCGCTTACGGGGAACTCGTCGAAACTCACAGTTTTGGTCTATTTTGGCCAGTTTTGTACGCTATTACTCACTGATTTTGGGTCCCGCTGTCATCCGAACGTTTCGGGAACCCCGGGGTCCGATTACGTGGAACTCATCAAAACTCGCAGTTTTGGCCTATTGCCACCAGTTTTGTATGCTATTACTCACTGAGTTTGGATCCCGCTGCGATACGAATGTTTCGGGAACCCTAGGTTCCGGTTACGTGGAACTCGTCAAGCCTTGCAGTTTTGGCCTATGCCGACCAGTTTTGTATGCTATTACTCACTGATTTTGGCTCCCGCTCCGATCCAAACGTTTCGGGAACCCTGGGGTCCGGTTACGGGGAACTCGTCAAAACTCGTACTTTTGGTCTATTGTGGCCAGTTTTGTATGCTATCACTCACTGATTTTGGGTCCCGCTGTGATCCGAACGTTTTGGGAACCCCGGGGTCCGATTACGTGGAACTCATGAAAACTCGCAGTTTTGGCCTATTTTGGCCAGTTTTGTATGCTATTACTTACTTCTTTTGGTTGCCGCTGCGATCCAAACGTTTCGGGAACACCGCGGTCCGCTTACGGGGAACTCGTCGAAACTCACAGTTTTGGTCTATTTTGGCCAGTTTTGTATGCTATTACTCACTGATTTTGGGTCCCGCTGTCATCCGAACGTTTCGGGAACCCCGTGTTCCGATTACATGGAACTCATCAAAACTCGCAATTTTGGCCTATTCCCGCTAGTTTTGTATGCTATTACTCAGTACTTTTGGTTGCCGCTGCGATCCAAATGTTTCGGGAACCCGGGGGTCCGGTTACGGGGAACTCGTCGAAACTCGCAGTTTTGGTCTATTTTGGCCAGTTTTGTATGCTACTCACTGATTTTGGGTCCCGCTCTCATCCGAACGTTTCGGGAACCCCGGGGTCCGATTACGTGGAACTCATCAAAACTCGCAGTTTTGGCCTATTCCCGCCAGTTTTGTATGCTATTACTCACTGAGTTTGGATCCCGCTGCGATACGAATGTTTCGGGAACCCTAGGGTCCGGTTACGTGGAACTCGTCAAACCTTGCAGTTTTGGCCTATGCCGACCAGTTTTGTATGCTATTACTCACTGATTTTGGTTGCCGCTCCGATCCAAACGTTTCGGGAACCCCGGGGTCCGGTTACGGGGAACTCGCCAAAACTCGTACGTTTGGTCTATTGTGGCCAGTTTTGTATGCTATCACTCACTGATTTTGGGTCCCACTGTGATCCGAACATTTTGGGAACCCCGGGGTCCGATTACGTGGAACTCATGAAAACTCGCAGTTTTGGCCTATTTTGGCCAGTTTTGTATGCTATTACTCACTGTTTTTGGTTGCCGCTGCGATCCAAACGTTTCGGGGACCCCGGGGTCCGGTTTACGGGGAACTCGTTGAAACTCACAGTTTTTGTCTATTTTGGCCGGTTTTGTATGCTATTACTCACTGATTTTGGGTCCCGCTGTGATCCGAACGTTTCGGGAACCCCGGGTTCCGATTACGTGGAACTCATCAAAACTCGCAGTTTTGGCCTATTCCCGCCAGTTTTGTATGCTATTACTCATTACTTTTGGTTGCCGCTGCAATCCAAACGTTTCGGGAACCCTGGGGTCCGGTTACGGGGAACTCGTCGAAACTCACAGTTTCGGTCTATTTTGGCCAGTTTTGTATGCTATTACTCACTGATTTTGGGTCCCGCTCTGATCCGAACGTTTCGGGAACCCCGGGTTCCGATTACGTGGAACTTATCAAAACTCGCAGTTTTGGCCTATTCCCGCCAGTTTTGTATGCTATTACTCACTCAGTTTGGATCCCGCTGCGATACGAATGTTTCGGGAACCCTGGGGTCCGGTTACGTGGAACTCGTCAAACCTTGCAGTTTTGGCCTATGCCGACCAGTTTTGTATGCTATTACTCACTGATTTTGGCTGCCGCTCCGATCCAAACGTTTCAGGAACCCCGGGGTCCGGTTACGGGGAACTCGTCAAAACTCGTACTTTTGGTCTATTGTGGCCAGTTTTGTATGCTATCACTCACTGATTTTGGGTCCCGCTGTGATCCGAACGTTTTGGGAACCCCGGGGTCCGATTACGTGGAACTCATGAAAACTCGCAGTTTTGGCCTATTTTGGCCAGTTTTGTATGCTATTACTCACTAAGTTTGGTTGCCGCTGCGATCCAAACGTTTCGGGAACCCCAGGGTCCGGTTTACGGGGAACTCGTCGAAACTCACAGTTTTTGTCTATTTTGGCCAGTTTTGTATGCTATTACTCACTGATTTTGGGTCCCGCTGTGATCCGAACGTTTCGGGAACCCCGGGGTCCGATTACGTGGAACTCATCAAAACTCACAGTTTTGGCCTATTCCCGCCAGTTTTGTATGCTATTACTCACTACTTTTGGTTGCCGCTGCGATCCAAACGTTTCGGGAACCCCGGGGTGCGGTTACGGGGAACTCGTCGAAACTCACAGTTTTGGTCTATTTTGGCCAGTTTTGTATGCTATTACTCACTGATTTTGGGTCCCGCTGTGATCCGAACGTTTCGGGAACCCCGGGTTCCGATTACGTGGAACTCATCAAAACTCGCAGTTTTGCCCTATTCCCGCCTGTTTTGTATGCTATTGCTCACTGAGTTTGGATCCCGCTGCGATACGAATGTTTCGGGAACCCTGGGGTCCGGTTACGTGGAACTCGTCAAACCTTGCAGTTTTGGCCTATGCCGACCAGTTTTGTATGCTATTAATCACTGATTTTGGCTGCCGCTCCGATCCAAACGTTTCGGGAACCCCGGGGTCCGGTTATGGGGAACTCGTCAAAACTCGTACTTTTGGTCTATTGTGGCCAGTTTTGTATTCTATCACTCACTGATTTTGGGTCCCGCTGTGATCCGAACGTTTCGGGAACCCCGGGGTCCGATTACGTGGAACTCATCAAAACTCGCAGTTTTGGCCTATTTTGGCCAGTTTCGTATGCTATTACTCATTGCTTTTGGTTGCCGCTTCGATCAAAACGTTTCGGGAACCCCGGGGTCCGGTTACGGGGAACTCGTCGAAACTCAAAGTTTTGGTCTATTTTGGCCAGTTTTGTATGCTATTACTCACTGATTTTGGGTCCCGCTGTGATCCGAACGTTTCGGGAACCCCGGGGTCCAATTACGTGGAACTCATCAAAACTCGCAGTTTTGGCCTATTCCCGTCAGTTTTGTATGCTATTACTCACTGAGTTTGGATCCCGCTGCGATCCAAACATTTCGGGAACCCCGGATCCGGTTACGGGAACTCGTTGAAAATCAAAGTTTTGGTCTATTTTGGCCAGTTTTGTATGCTATTACTCACTGATTTTGGGTCCCGCTGTGATCCGAACGTTTCGGGAACCCCGAGGTCCGATTACGTGGAACTCATCAAAACTCGCAATTTTGGCCTATTCCCGCCAGTTTTGTCTGCTATTACTCACTTTGTTTGGATCCCGCTGCGATACGAATGTTTCGGGAACCCTGGGGTCCGGTTACGTGGAACTCATCAAAACACAAAGTTTTGGCTTATTCTAGCGAGTTTTATAAGCTATTACTCACTAAATTTCGTTCCCGTTGCGATCCGAACGATTTGGGAACCCCGGGGTCCGGTTACGGGGAACTCGTCAAAACTCGTAGTTTTGGTCTTTTCTTGCCAGTTTTGTATGCTATTACTCACAGATTTTGGGTCCCGCTGCGATCCGAACGTTTCGGGAACCTCGCGGTCCAGTTACAGGGAACTCGTCAAAACTCACAGTTTTGACCTATTCCGGCCAGTTTTGTATGCTATTACTCACAGAGTTTGGATCCCGATGCGATACAAATGTTTCGGGAACCCCGAGATCTGGTTATGTGGAACTCGTCAAAACACAAAATTTTGGCCTATTCTCGCGAGTTTTGTAAGCTATTACTCACTGATTTTGGTTCCCCCTGCGATCCGAATGATTTGGGAATCCCGTGGTCCGGTTACGGGGAACTCGTCAAAACTCGGAGTTTTGGTCTATTCTAGCCAGTTTTGTATGCTACTCCTCACTGATTTTGGGTCCCGCTGTGATCCGAACGTTTAGGGAATCCCACGGTCCAGTTACGGGGAACTCGTCAAAACTCACAGGTGTGGCCTATTCCGGCCGGGTTTGTATGCTATTAGTCACTCATTTTTGGTCTTGATGCCATCCGAACGTTTCGGGAACCCCGGGGTCTAGTTAAGGGGAAATCATGAAAACTCGCAGTTTTGGCCTATTCCGTCCAGTTTTGTATGCTATTACTCACTACTTTTGGTTGCCGCTGTGATCCAAACTTTTCGGGAACTCCGGGGTCCGGTTACGGGCAACTCGTCAAAACTCATACTTTTGGTCTATTTTGGCCAGTTTTGTATGCTATTACTCACCGATTTTGGGTCCCGCTGTGATCCGAACGTTTTGGCAACCCCGTGGTCCGATTATGTGGAACTCATGAAAAATTGCAGTTTTGGCCTATTCCTGCCAGTTTTGTATGCTATTACTCACTGAGTTTGGATCCTGCTGCGATACGAATGTTTCGGGAACCCCGAGGTCCGGTTACGTGGAACTCGTCAAAACACAAAGTTTTGGCCTATTGTGGCGAGTTGTGTAAGCTATTACTCACTGATTTTGGTTCCCGCTGCGATCCGAACGATTTGGGAACCCCGGGGTCCGGTTACGGGGAACTCGTCAAAACTCGCAATTTTGGTATTTTCTAGCCAGTTTTGTATGCTACTACTCACTGATTTTGGGTCCCGCTGTGATCAGAACGTTTAGGGAACCCCGCGGTCCAGTTACGGGGAACTCGTCAAAACTCAGAGGGGTGGCCTATTCCGGCTAGTTTTGTATGCTATTAGACACCGATTTTGGGTCCCGGTGTGATCCAAACGTTTTGGGAACCCCGGGGTCCGATTACGTGGAACTCATGAAAACTCGCAGTTTTGGCCTATTCTCGCCAGTTTTGTATGCTATTACTCACTGAGTTTGGATCCCGCTGTGATACGAATGTTTCGGGAACCCCGGGGTCCGGTTGCGTGGAACTCATCAAAACACAAAGTTTTGGCCTATTTTGGCGAGTTTTGTAAGCTATTATTCACTGATTTTGGTTCCCACTGCAATCCTAACAATTTGGGAACCCCGGTGTCCGGTTTCGGGGAACTCGTCAAAACTCGCAGTTTTGGTCTATTCTGGTCAGTTTTGTATGCTATTACTCACTGATTTTGGTTCCCGATCCCATCTGAATGTTTCGGGAACCTCGGGGTCTAGTTAAGGGGAAATCATGAAAACTCGAAGTTTTGGCCTATTCTGTCCAGTTTTGTATACTATTACTCACTACTTTTGGTTGCCGCTGCAATCCAAACATTTCGGGAACCCCAGGGACCGGTTACGAGGAACTCATCAAAACTCATACTTTTGGTCTATTTTGGCCAATTTCGTATGCTACTCACTGATTTTGGGTCCCACTGTGATCCGAATGTTTTGGGAACCCCGGGGTCCGATTCCGTGGAACTCATGAAAACTCGCAGTTTTGGCCACTTCCCGCCAATTTTGTATGCTATTACTCACTGAGTTTGGATTCCGCTGCGATACGAATGTTTCGGGAACCCCGGGGTCCGGCTACGTGGAATTCGTCAAAACACAAAGTTTTGGCCTATTTTGGCGACTTTTGTAAGGTATTACTCACTAAATTTCGTTCCCGTTGCGATCCGAACGATTTGGGAACCCCGGGGTCCGGTTACGGGGAACTCGTCAAAACTCGGAGTTTTGGTCTTTTCTGGCCAGTTTTGTATGCTATTACTCACTGATTTTGGGTCCGGCTGCGATTCGAACGTTTTGGGAACCCCGCGGTCCAGTTACGGGGAACTTGTCAAAACTCACAGTTTTCGCCTATTCCGGCCAGTTTTGTATGCGATTAGTCACTGATTTTTGGTCCCGATGCCATCCGAACATTTCAGGAACCCGGGGTCCAGTTAAGGGGAAATCATGAAAACTCGCAGTTTTGGACTATTCCGTCCAGTTTTGTATGCTATTACTCACTACTTTTAGTTGTCGCTGCGATCCAAATTTTTCGGGAACCCCGAGGTCCGGTTACGGGGAACTCGTCAAAACTCATACTTTTGGTCTATTTTGGCTAGATTTGTATGCTATTACTCATCGATTTTGGGTCCCGCTGTGATCCGAACGTTTTGGGAACCCCGGCGTCCGATTACGTGGAACTCATGAAAACTCGCAGTTTTGGCCTATTCCCGCCAGTTTTGTATGCCATTACTCACTGAGTTTGGATCCCCCTGCGATACGAATGTTTTGGGAACCCCGGGGTCCGGTTACGTGGAATTCGTCAAAACACAAAGTTTTGGCCTATTATGGCGAGTTTTGTAAGCTATTACACATTGATTTTGTTTCCCGCTGCGATCCGAACAATTTGGAAACCCCGGGGTCCGGTTACGGGGAACTCGTCAAAACTCGCAGTTTTGGTCTATTCTGGCTAGTTTTGTATGCTACTACTCACTGATTTTGGGTCCCGCTGCAATTTCAACGTTTAGGGAACCCCGCGGTCGAGTTACGGGGAACTCGACAAAACTCACATGTGTGGCCTATTCCGGCTAGTTTCGTATGCTATTAGTCACTCATTTTTGGTCCCGAGGCCATCCAAACGTTTCGGGAACCCCGGGGTCCAGTTAACGGGAAATCATGAAAACTCGCAGTTTTGGCCTATTCCGTCCAGTTTTGTATGCTATTACTCACTACTTTTGGTTGTCGCTGCGATCCAAATGTTTCAGGAACCCCGAGGTCCGGTTACGGGGAACTCGTCAAAACTCATACTTTTGGTCTATTTTGGCCAGTTTTGTATGGTACTACTCACCGATTTTGGGTCCCGCTGTGATCCAAACGTTTTGGAACCCTCGGGTCGATTACGTGGAACTCCTGAAAACTCGCAGTTTTGGCCTATTCCTGCCTGTTTTGTATGCTATTACTCACTGAGTTTGGATCCCACTGCGATACGAATGTTTCGGCAACCCCGGGGTACGTTTACGTGGAACTCGTCAAAACACAAAGTTTTGGCCTATTCTAGTGAGCTCTGTAAGCTATTACTCACTGATTTTGGTTCCAGTTGCGATCCGAACGATTTGGGAGCCCCGGGGTCCGGTTACGGGGATCTCATCAAAACTCGCAGTTTTGGTCTTTTTTGGCCAGTTTTGTATGCTATAACTCCCTGATTTTGGGTCCCGCTGCGATCCGAAAGTTTAGGGAACCTCGCGGTCCAGTTACGTGGAACTCGTCAAAACTCATAGGTGTGGCCTATTCCAGCCTGTTTTGTAAGCTATTAGTAACTGATTTTGGGTCCCGATGCCATCCGAACGTTTCGGGAACCTCGGGGTCGAGTTAAGGGGAAATCATGAAAACTCGCAATTTTGACTTTTCCGTCCAGTTTTGTATGCTATTACTCACTACTTTTGGTTGCCGCTACGAACCAAACGTTTCGGGAACCCCGGGGTCCGGTTACGGGGAACTCGTCAAAACTCATACTTTTGGTCTATTTTGGCCAGTTTTGTACGCTATTACTCACCGATTTTGGGTCCCGCTGTGATCCGAACGTTTTAGGAACCCCGGGGTCCGATTACGTGGAACTCGTGAAAACTCGCAATTTTGGCCTATTACGGCCAGTTTTGTACGCTATTACTCACTGAATTTGGATCCCGCTGCGATACGAATGTTTCGGGAACCCCAGGGTTCGGTTACGTGGAACTCGTCAAAACACAAAGTTTTGGCCTATTCTGGCGAGTTTTGTAAGCTATTACTCACTGATTTTGGTTCCCGCTGCGATCCGAACAATTTGGGAACCCCGGGGTCCGGTTACGGGGAACTCGTCAAAACTCGCAGTTTTGGTCTATTCTGGCCAGTTTTGTATGCTATTACTCACTGATTTTGGGTCCCGCTGCGATCCGAACGTTTCGGGAACCCCGGGGTCCAGTTACGGGAACTCGTCAAAACTCATACTTTTGGTCTATTTTGGCTAGTTTTGTACGCTATTGCTCACCGATTTTGGGTCCCGCTGTGATCCGGACATTTTAGAAACCCCGGCGTCCGATTACGTGGAACTCATGAAAACTCACAGTTTTGCCCTATTCCCGCCAGTTTTGTATGCTATTACTCACTGAGTTTGGATCCCGGTGCGATACGAATATTTCAGGAACCCCGGGGTTCGGTTACGTGGAACTCGTCAAAACACAAAATTTTGGCCTATTTTGGCGAATTTTGTAAGCTATTACTTACTGATTTTGGTTCCCGCTGCGATCCGAACGATTTGGGAACCCCGGGGTCCGGTTACGGGGAACTCGTCAAAACTCGGAGTTTTGGTCTATTAAGGCCAGTTTTGTATGCTACTACTCACTGATTTTGGGTCCCGCTGCGATCCGAACGTTTAGGGAACCCCGCGTTCCAGTTACGGGGAACTCGTCAAAACTCTCACTTGTGGCCTATTCCGGCCAGTTCTGTATGCCATTAGTCACTGATTTTGGGTCCCGATGCCATCCGAACGTTTCGGGAACCCCGGGGTCCAGTTAAGGGGAAATCATGAATAGCAGTTTTGACCTATTCCATCCAGTTTTGTATGCTATTACTCACTACTTTTGGTTGCCGCTGCGATCCAAATGTTTCGGGAACCCCGGGGTTCGGTTACGGGGAACTCGTCAAAACTCATACTTTTGGTCTATTTTGGCCAGTTTTGTACGCTATTACTCACCGATTTTGGGTCCCGCTGTGATCCGAACGATTTGGGAACCCCGGGGTCCGGTTACGGGGAACTCGTCAAAAGTCGGAGTTATGGTCTATTCTAGCCAGTTCTGTATGCTACTACTCACTGATTTTGGATCCTACTGCGATACGAATGTTTCGGGAAACCCGAGGTCCGGTTACGTGGAACTCGTCAAAACACAAAGTTTTGGCGTATTCTGGCGAGTTGTGTAAGCTATTACTCTGTGATTTTGGTTCCCGCTGCGATCCGAACGATTTGGGAACCCCGGGGTCCGGTCACGGGGAACTCGTCAAAATCGCAATTTTGGTCTTTTCTAGCCAGTTTTGTATGCTACTACTCACTGATTTTGGGTCCCATTGTGATCAGAACGTTTAGGGAACCCCGCGGTCCAGTTACGGGGAACTCGTCAAAACTCACAGGGGTGGCCTATTCCGGCCAGTTTTGTATGCTATTAGTCAGCGATTTTGGGTCTCGGTGTGATCGAAACGTTTGGGGAACCCCGAGGACCGATTACGTGGAACTCATCAAAACTCGCAGTTCTCGCCTATTCTCGCCAGTTTTGTATGCTATTACTCACTGAGTTTGGATCCCGCTGCGATACGAACGTTTCGGCAACCCCGGGGTCCAGTTACGTGGAACTCATCAAAACACAAAGTTTTGGCCTATTCTGGCGAGTTCTGTAAGATATTACTCACTGATTTTGGTTCGCACTGCAATCCGAACAATTTGGGAGCCCCGGGGTCCGGTTACGGGGATCTCATCAAAACTCGTAGTTTTGGTCTATTCTGGCCTGTTTTGTATGCTATTACTCACTGGTTTTGGGTCCCGCTGTGATCCGAACGTTTAGGGAACCCCGCGGTCCAGTTACGGGGAACTCGTCAAAACTCACAGTTTTGGCCTATTCCGGCCAGTTTTATATGCTATTAGTAACTCATTTTGGGTCCCGATGCCATCCGAACGTTTCGCGAACCCCGGGGTCCAGTTAAGGGGAAATCATGAAAACTCGCAGTTTTGACTTTTCCGTCCAGTTTTGTATGCTATTACACACTACTTTTGGTTGCCGCTGCGAACCAAACGTTCCGGGAACCCCGGGGTCCGGTTACGGGGAACTCGTCAAAACTCATACTTTTGGTCTCTTTTGGCCAGTTTTGTACGCTATTACTCACCGATTTTGGGTCCCGTTGTGATCCGAACGTTTTAGGAACCCCGGGGTCCGATTACGTGGAACTCGTGAAAACTCGCAATTTTGGCCTATTACGGCCAGTTTTGTATGCTATTACTCACTGATTTTGGTTCCCGCTGCGATCCGAACAATTTGGGAAACCCGGGGTCCGGTTACGGGGAACTCGTCAAAACTCGCAGTTTTGGTCTATTCTGGCCAGTTTTGTATGCTATTACTCACTGATTTTGGGTCCCGCTGCGATCCGAACGTTTCGGGAACCCCGGGGTCCAGTTACGGGAACTCGTCAAAACTCATACTTTTGGTCTATTTTGGCTAGTTTTGTACGCTATTGCTCACCGATTTTGGGTCCCGCTGTGATCCGGACGTTTTAGGAACCCCGGCGTCCGATTACGTGGAACTCGTCAAAAGTCGGAGTTATGGTCTATTCTAGCCAGTTTTGTATGCTACTACTCACTGATTTTGGATCCTACTGCGATACGAATGTTTCGGGAAACCCGAGGTCCGGTTACGTGGAACTCGTCAAAACACAAAGTTTTGGCGTATTCTGGCGAGTTGTGTAAGCTATTACTCTCTGATTTTGGTTCCCGCTGCGATCCGAACGATTTGGGAACCCCGGGGTCCGGTCACGGGGAACTCGTCAAAATCGCAATTTTGGTCTTTTCTAGCCAGTTTTGTATGCTACTACTCACTGATTTTGGGTCCCATTGTGATCAGAACGTTTAGGGAACCCCGCGGTCCAGTTACGGGGAACTCGTCAAAACTCACAGGGGTGGCCTATTCCGGCCAGTTTTGTATGCTATTAGTCACCGATTTTGGGTCTCGGTGTGATCGAAACGTTTGGGGAACCCCGAGGACCGATTACGTGGAACTCATCAAAACTCGCAGTTCTCGCCTATTCCCACCAGTTTTGTATGCTATTACTCACTGAGTTTGGATCCCGCTGCGATACGAACGTTTCGGCAACCCCGGGGTCCAGTTACGTGGAACTCATCAAAACACAAAGTTTTGGCCTATTCTGGCGAGTTCTGTAAGATATTACTCACTGATTTTGGTTCGCACTGCAATCCGAACAATTTGGGAGCCCCGGGGTCCGGTTACGGGGATCTCATCAAAACTCGTAGTTTTGGTCTATTCTGGCCTGTTTTGTACGCTACTACTCACTGATTTTGGGTCCCGCTGCGATCCGAACGTTTAGGGAACCCCGCGGTCCAGTTACGGGGAACTCGTCAAAACTCACACTTGTGGCCTATTCCGGCCAGTTCTGTATGCCATTAGTCACTGATTTTGGGTCCCGATGCCATCCGAACGTTTCGGGAACCCCGGGGTCCAGTTAAGGGGAAATCATGAAAACTCGCAGTTTTGGCCTTTTCCATCCAGTTTTGTGTGCTATTACTCAGTACTTTTGGTTGCCGCTGCGATCCAAATGTTTCGGAAACCCCGGGGTTCGGTTACGGGGAACTCGTCAAAACTCATACTTTTGGTCTATTTTGGCCAGTTTTATACGCTATTACTCACCGATTTTGGGTCCCGCTGTGAGCCGAACGATTTGGGAACCCCGGGGTCCGGTTACGGGGAACTCGTCAAAACTCGGAGTTTTGGTCTATTCTAGCCAGTTTTGTATGCTACTACTCACTTATTTTGGATCCTATTGCGATACGAATGTTTCGGGAAACCCGAGGTCCGGTTACGTGGAACTCGTCAAAACACAAAGTTTTGGCGTATTCTGGCGAGTTGTGTAAGCTATTACTCTCTGATTTTGGTTCCTGCTGCGATCCGAATGATTTGGGAACCCCGGGGTCCGGTTACGGGGAACTCGTCAAAACTCGCAATTTTGGTCTTTTCTAGCCAGTTTTGTATGCTACTACTCACTGATTTTGGGTCCCGCTGTGATCAGAACGTTTAGGGAACCCCGCGGTCCAGTTACGGGGAACTCGTCAAAACTCACAGGGGTGGCCTATTCCGGCCAGTTTTGTATGCTATTAGTCACCGATTTTGGGTCTCGGTGTGATCCAAACGTTTTGGGAACCCCGGGGACCGATTACGTGGAACTCATGAAAACTCGCAGTTTTGGCCTATTCTCGCCAGTTTTGTATGCTATTACTCACTGAGTTTGGATCCCGCTGCGATACGAATGTTTCGGGAACCCCGGGGTCCGGTTACGTGGAACTCATCAAAACACAAAGTTTTGGCCTATTCTGGCGAGTTTTGTAAGATATTACTCACTGATTTTGGTTCGCACTGCAATCCGAACAATTTGGGAGCCCCGGGGTCCGGTTACGGGGAACTCATCAAAACTCGCAGTTTTGGTCTATTCTGGCCAGTTTTGTATGCTATTACTCACAGGTCTTGGGTCCCGCTGTGATCCGAACGTTTAGGGAACCCCGCGGTCCAGTTACGGGGAACTCGTCAAAACTCACAGTTTTGGCCTATTTCAGCCAGTTTTATAAGCTATTAGTCACTGATTTTGGGTCCCGATGCCATCCGAACGTTTCGCGAACCCCGGGGTCCAGTTAAGGGGAAATCATGAAAACTCGCAGTTTTGACTTTTCCGTCCAGTTTTGTATGCTATTACTCACTACTTTTGGTTGCCGCTGCGAACCAAACGTTTCGGGAACCCCGCGGTCCGGTTACGGGGAACTCGTCAAAACTCATACTTTTGGTCTATTTTGGCCAGTTTTGTATGCTATTACTCACCGATTTTGGGTCCCGTTGTGATCCGAACGTTTTAGGAACCCCGGGGTCCGATTACGTGGAACTCGTGAAAACTCGCAATTTTGGCCTATTACGGCCAGTTTTGTATGCTATTACTCACTGAATTTGGATCCCCCTGCGATACGAATGTTTCGGGAACCCCAGGGTTCGGTTACGTGGAACTCGTCAAAACACAAAGTTTTGGCCTATTCTGGCGAGTTTTGTAAGCTATTACTCACTGATTTTGGTTCCCGCTGCGATCCGAACAATTTGGGAAACCCGGGGTCCGGTTACGGGGAACTCGTCAAAACTCGCAGTTTTGGTCTATTCTGGCCAGTTTTGTATGCTATTACTCACTGATTTTGGGTCCCGCTGCGATCCGAACGTTTCGGGAACCCCGGGGTCCAGTTACGGGAACTCGTCAAAACTCATACTTTTGGTCTATTTTGGCTAGTTTTGTACGCTATTGCTCACCGATTTTGGGTCCCGCTGTGATCCGGACGTTTTAGGAACCCCGGCGTCCGATTACGTGGAACTCATGAAAACTCGCAATTTTGGCCTATTCCCACCAGTTTTGTATGCTATTACTCACTGAGTTTGGATCCCGGTGCGATACGAATATTTCGGGAACCCCGGGGTTCGGTTACGTGGAACTCGTCAAAACATAAAATTTTGGCCTATTCTTGCGACTTTTGTAAGCTATTACTTACAGATTTTGGTTCCCGCTGCGATCCGAACGATTTGGGAACCCCGGGGTCCGGTTACGGGGAACTCGTCAAAACTCGGAGTTTTGGTCTATTCTGGCCAGTTTTGTACGCTACTACTCACTGATTTTGGGTCCCGCTGCGATCCGAACGTTTAGGGAACCCCGCGGTCCAGTTACGGGGAACTCGTCAAAACTCACACTTGTGGCCTATTCCGGCCAGTTCTGTATGCCATTAGTCACTGATTTTGGGTCCCGATGCCATCCGAACGTTTCGGGAACCCCGGGGTCCAGTTAAGGGGAAATCATGAAAACTCGCAGTTTTGGCCTTTTCCATCCAGTTTTGTGTGCTATTACTCAGTACTTTTGGTTGCCGCTGCGATCCAAATGTTTCGGGAACCCCGGGGTTCGGTTACGGGGAACTCGTCAAAACTCATACTTTTGGTCTATTTTGGCCAGTTTTATACGCTATTACTCACCGATTTTGGGTCCCGCTGTGAGCCGAACGATTTGGGAACCCCGGGGTCCGGTTACGGGGAACTCGTCAAAACTCGGAGTTTTGGTCTATTCTAGCCAGTTTTGTATGCTACTACTCACTTATTTTGGATCCTATTGCGATACGAATGTTTCGGGAAACCCGAGGTCCGGTTACGTGGAACTCGTCAAAACACAAAGTTTTGGCGTATTCTGGCGAGTTGTGTAAGCTATTACTCTCTGATTTTGGTTCCCGCTGCGATCCGAATGATTTGGGAACCCCGGGGTCCGGTTACGGGGAACTCGTCAAAACTCGCAATTTTCGTCTTTTCTAGCCAGTTTTGTATGCTACTACTCACTGATTTTGGGTCCCGCTGTGATCAGAACGTTTAGGGAACCCCGCGGTCCAGTTACGGGGAACTCGTCAAAACTCACAGGGGTGGCCTATTCCGACCAGTTTTGTATGCTATTAGTCACCGATTTTGGGTCTCGGTGTGATCCAAACGTTTTGGGAACCCCGGGGACCGATTACGTGGAACTCATGAAAACTCGCAGTTTTGGCCTATTCTCGCAGTTTTGTATGCTATTACTCACTGAGTTTGGATCCCGCTGCGATACGAATGTTTCGGGAACCCCGGGGTCCGGTTACGTGGAACTCATCAAAACACAAAGTTTTGGCCTATTCTGGCGAGTTTTTTAAGATATTACTCACTGATTTTGGTTCGCACTGCAATCCGAACAATTTGGGAGCCCCGGGGTCCGGTTACGGGGAACTCATCAAAACTCGCAGTTTTGGTCTATTCTGGCCAGTTTTGTATGCTATTACTCACAGGTTTTGGGTCCCGCTGTGATCCGAACGTTTAGGGAACCCCGCGGTCCAGTTACGGGGAACTCGTCAAAACTCACAGTTTTGGCCTATTTCAGCCAGTTTTATAAGCTATTAGTCACTGATTTTGGGTCCCGATGCCATCCGAACGTTTCGCGAACCCCGGGGTCCAGTTAAGGGGAAATCATGAAAACTCGCAGTTTTGACTTTTCCGTCCAGTTTTGTATGCTATTACTCACTACTTTTGGTTGCCGCTGCGAACCAAACGTTTCGGGAACCCCGCGGCCCGGTTACGGGGAACTCGTCAAAACTCATACTTTTGGTCTATTTTGGCCAGTTTTGTACGCTATTACTCACCGATTTTGGGTCCCGTTGTGATCCGAACGTTTTAGGAACCCCGGGGTCCGATTACGTGGAACTCGTGAAAACTCGCAATTTTGGCCTATTACGGCCAGTTTTGTATGCTATTACTCACTGAATTTGGATCCCCCTGCGATACGAATGTTTCGGGAACCCCAGGGTTCGGTTACGTGGAACTCGTCAAAACACAAAGTTTTGGCCTATTCTGGCGAGTTTTGTAAGCTATTACTCACTGATTTTGGTTCCCGCTGCGATCCGAACAATTTGGGAAACCCGGGGTCCGGTTACGTGGAACTCGTCAAAACTCGCAGTTTTGGTCTATTCTGGCCAGTTTTGTATGCTATTACTCACTGATTTTGGGTCCCGCTGCGATCCGAACGTTTCGGGAACCCCGGGGTCCAGTTACGGGAACTCGTCAAAACTCATACTTTTGGTCTATTTTGGCTAGTTTTGTACGCTATTGCTCACCGATTTTGGGTCCCGCTGTGATCCGGACGTTTTAGGAACCCCGGCGTCCGATTACGTGGAACTCATGAAAACTCGCAATTTTGGCCTATTCCCACCAGTTTTGTATGCTATTACTCACTGAGTTTGGATCCCGGTGCGATACGAATATTTCGGGAACCCCGGGGTTCGGTTACGTGGAACTCGTCAAAACAGAAAATTTTGGCCTATGCTGGCGACTTTTGTAAGCTATTACTTACTGATTTTGGTTCCCGCTGCGATCCGAACGATTTGGGAACCCCGGGGTCCGGTTACGGGGAACTCGTCAAAACTCGGAGTTTTGGTCTATTCTGGCCAGTTTTGTACGCTACTACTCACTGATTTTGGGTCCCGCTGCGATCCGAACGTTTAGGTAGCCCCGCGGTCCAGTTACGGGGAACTCGTCAAAACCCACACTTGTGGCCTATTCCGGCCAGTTCTATATGCCATTAGTCAATGATTTTGGGTCCCGATGCCATCCGAACGTTTCGGGAACCCCGGGGTCCAGTTAAGGGGAAATCATGAAAACTCGCAGTTTTGGCCTATTCCATCCAGTTTTGTGTGCTATTACTCAGTACTTTTGGTTGCCGCTGCGATCCAAATGTTTCGGGAACCCCGGGGTTCGGTTACGGGGAACTCGTCAAAACTCATACTTTTGGTCTATTTTGGCCAGTTTTGTACGCTATTACTCACCGATTTTGGGTCCCGCTGTGAGCCGAACGATTTGGGAACCCCGGGGTCCGGTTACGGGGAACTCGTCAAAACTCGGAGTTTTGTTCTATTCTAGCCAGTTTTGTATGCTACTACTCACTTATTTTGGATCCTATTGCGATACGAATGTTTCGGGAAACCCGAGGTCCGGTTACGTGGAACTCGTCAAAACACAAAGTTTTGGCGTATTCTGGCGAGTTGTGTCAGCTATTACTCTCTGATTTTGGTTCCCGCTGCGATCCGAATGATTTAGGAACCCCGGGGTCTGGTTACGGGGAACTCGTCAAAACTCGGAATTTTGGTCTTTTCTAGCCAGTTTTGTATGCTACTACTCACTGATTTTGGGTCCTGCTGTGATCAGAACGTTTAGGGAACCCCGCGGTCCAGTTACGGGGAACTCGTCAAAACTCACAGGGGTGGCCTATTCCGGCCAGTTTTGTATGCTATTAGTCACCGATTTTGGGTCTCGGTGTGATCCAAACGTTTTGGGAACCCCGGGGACCGATTACGTGGAACTCATGAAAACTCGCAGTTTTGGCCTATTCTCGCCAGTTTTGTATGCTATTACTCACTGAGTTTGGATCCCGCTGCGATACGAATGTTTCGGGAACCCCGGGGTCCGGTTACGTGGAACTCATCAAAACACAAAGTTTTGGCCTATTCTGGCGAGTTTTGTAAGATATTACTCACTGATTTTAGTTCGCACTGCAATCCGAACAATTTGGGAGCCCCGGGGTCCGGCTACGGGGAACTCATCAAAACTCGCAGTTTTGGTCTATTCTGGCCAGTTTTGTATGCTATTACTCACAGGTTTTGGGTCCCGCTGTGATCCGAACGTTTAGGGAACCCCGCGGTCCAGTTACGGGGAACTAGTCAAAACTCACAGTTTTGGCCTATTTCAGCCAGTTTTATAAGCTATTAGTCACTGATTTTGGGTCCCGATGCCATCCGAACGTTTCGCGAACCCCGGGGTCCAGTTAAGGGGAAATGATGAAAACTCGCAGTTTTGACTTTTCCGTCCAGTTTTGTATGCTATTACTCACTACTTTTGGTTGCCGCTGCGAACCAAACGTTTCGGGAACCCCGCGGCCCGGTTACGGGGAACTCGTCAAAACTCATACTTTTGGTCTATTTTGGCCAGTTTTGTACGCTATTACTCACCGATTTTGGGTCCCGCTGTGATCCGGATGTTTTAGGAACCGCGGGGTCCGATTACGTGGAACTCATGAAAACTCGCAGTTTTGGCCTATTCCCGCCAGTTTTGTATGCTATTGCTCACTGAGTTTGGATCCCGGTGCGATACGAATGTTTCGGGAACCCCGGGGTTCGGTTACGTGGAACTCGTCAAAACACAAAGTTTTGGCCTATTGTGGCGAGTTTTGTAACCTATTACTCACTGATTTAAGGGGAAATCATGAAAACTCACAGTTTTGGCCTATTTCGTCCAGTTTTGTATGCTACTACTCACTACTTTTGGTTGCCGCTGGGATCCAAATGTTTTGGGAACCCCGGGGTCCGGGTACGGGGAACTCGTCAAAACTCATACTTTTGGTCTATTTTGGCCAGTTTTGTGTGCTATTTCTCACGGATTTTGGGTCCCGCTGTGATCCGAACGTTTTGGGAACCCCGCGATCCAGTTACCGGGATCTCATCAAAACTCACGGTTTTGGCCTATTCCCGCCAGTTTTGTAAGCTATTACTTACTGGGTTTGGATCCCGCTGCGATACGAATGTTTCGGGAACCCCGGGGTCCGATTACGTGGAACTCGTCAAAACACAACGTTTTGGCCTATTCTGGCGAGTTTTGTAAGCTATTACTCACCGATTTTGGTTCTCGCTGCGATCCGAACGATTTGGGAACCCTGGGGTCCGGTTACGGGGAACTCGTCAAACCTCACAGTTTTGGTCTATTCTGGCCAGTTTTGTATGCTATTACTCACTGGTTTTGGGTCCCGCTGTGATCCGAACGTTTAGGGAACTCCGCGGTCCAGTTACGGGGAACTCGTCAAAACTCACAGTTGTCGACTATTCCGGCCAGTTTTGTATGCTATTAGTCACTGATTTTGGGTCCCGATGCCATCCGAACGTTTCGGGAATCCTGGGGTCTAGTTAAGGGGAAATCATGAAAACTCGCTGTTTTGGCCTATTCCGTCCAGTTTTGTATACTATTACTCACTACTTTTGGTTGCTGCTACGATCCAAACATTTCGGGAACCCCGGGGTCCGGTTATGAGGAACTCGTCAAAACTCATACTTTTGGTCTATTTTGGCCAGTTTCGTATGCTATTACTCACTGATTTTGGGTCCCGCTGTGATCCAAACGTTTTGGGAACCCCGCGGTCCGATTCCGTGGAACTCATGATAACTCGCAGTTTTGGCCAATTCCCGCTAGTTTTGTATGCTATTACTCACTGAGTTTGGATTCCGCTGCGATACGAATGTTTCGAGAACCCCGGGGTCCGGCTACGTGGAACTCGTCAAAACACAAAGTTTTGGCCTATTTTGGCAAGTTTTGTAAGGTATTACTCACTAAATTTCGTTTCCGTTGCGATCCGAACGATTTTGGAACCCCGGGGTGCGGTTACGGGGAACTCGTCAAAACTCGCAGTTTTGGTCTTTTCTGGCCAGTTTTGTGATTTTGGGTCCCACTGCGATCCGAACGTTTCGGGAACCCCGCGGTCAGTTACAGGGAACTCGTCAAAACTCATAGTTTTGGCCTATTCCGGCCAGTCTATTATGCTATTAGTCACTGATTTTGGTTCCCGATCCCATCTGAATGTTTCGGGAACCTCGGGGTCCATTTAAGGGGAAATCATGAAAACTCGCAGTTTTGGCTTATTCCGTCCAGATTTGTATGCTATTACTCACTACTTTTGGTTGCTGCTGGGTTCCAAACGTTTCGTGAACCCCGGGGTCCGGTAACGGAACTCGTCCAAACTCATACTTTTGGTCTATTTTGGCCAGTTTTGTACGCTATTACTCACCGATTTTGGGTCCCGTTGTGATCCGAACGTTTTAGGAACCCCGGGGTCCGATTACGTGGAACTCGTGAAAACTCGCAATTTTGGCCTATTACGGCCAGTTTTGTATGCTATTACTCACTGAATTTGGATCCCGCTGCGATACAAATGTTTCGGGAACCCCAGGGTTCGGTTACGTGGAACTCGTCAAAACACAAAGTTTTGGCCTATTCTGGCGAGTTTTGTAAGCTATTACTCACTGATTTTGGTTCCCGCTGCGATCCGAACAATTTGGGAAACCCGGGGTCCGGTTACGGGGAACTCGTCAAAACTCGCAGTTTTGGTCTATTCTGGCCAGTTTTGTATGCTATTACTCACTGATTTTGGGTCCCGCTGCGATCCGAACGTTTCGGGAACCCCGGGGTCCAGTTACGGGAACTCGTCAAAACTCATACTTTTGGTCTATTTTGGCTAGTTTTGTACGCTATTGCTCACCGATTTTGGGTCCCGCTGTGATCCGGACGTTTTAGGAACCCCGGCGTCCGATTACGTGGAACTCATGAAAACTCGCAATTTTGGCCTATTCCCACCAGTTTTGTATGCTATTACTCACTGAGTTTGGATCCCGGTGCGATACGAATATTTCGGGAACCCCGGGGTTCGGTTACGTGGAACTCGTCAAAACACAAAATTTTGGCCTATTCTGGCGACTTTTGTAAGCTATTACTTACTGATTTTGGTTCCCGCTGCGATCCGAACGATTTGGGAACCCCGGGGTCCGGTTACGGGGAACTCGTCAAAACTCGGAGTTTTGGTCTATTCTGGCCAGTTTTGTACACTACTACTCACTGATTTTGGGTCCCGCTGCGATCTGAACGTTTAGGTAACCCCGCGGTCCAGTTACGGTGAACTCGTCAAAACTCACACTTGTGGCCTATTCCGGCCAGTGCTATATGCCATTAGTCAATGATTTTGGGTCCCGATGCCATCCGAACGTTTCGGGAACCCCGGGGTCCAGTTAAGGGGAAATCATGAAAACTCGCAGTTTTGGCCTATTCCATCCAGTTTTGTGTGCTATTACTCAGTACTTTTGGTTGCCGCTGCGATCCAAATGTTTCGGGAACCCCGGGGTTCGGTTACGGGGAACTCGTCAAAACTCATACTTTTGGTCTATTTTGGCCAGTTTTGTACGCTATTACTCACCGATTTTGGGTCCCGCTGTGAGCCGAACGATTTGGGAACCCCGGGGTCCGGTTACGGGGAACTCGTCAAAACTCGGAGTTTTGGTCTATTCTAGCCAGTTTTGTATGCTACTACTCACTTATTTTGGATCCTATTGCGATACGAATGTTTCGGGAAACCCGAGGTCCGGTTACGTGGAACTCGTCAAAACACAAAGTTTTGGCGTATTCTGGCGAGTTGTGTAAGCTATTACTCTCTGATTTTGGTTCCCGCTGCGATCCGAATGATTTGGGAACCCCGGGGTCCGGTTACGGGGAACTCGTCAAAACTCGCAATTTTGGTCTTTTCTAGCCAGTTTTGTATGCTACTACTCACTGATTTTGGGTCCTGCTGTGATCAGAACGTTTAGGGAACCCTGCGGTCCAGTTACGGGGAACTCGTCAAAACTCACAGGGGTGGCCTATTCCGGCCAGTTTTGTATGCTATTAGTCACCGATTTTGGGTCTCGGTGTGATCCAAACGTTTTGGGAACCCCGGGGACCGATTACGTGGAACTCATGAAAACTCGCAGTTTTGGCCTATTCTCGCCAGTTTTGTATGCTATTACTCACTGAGTTTGGATCCCGCTGCGATACGAATGTTTCGGGAACCCCGGGGTCCGGTTACGTGGAACTCATCAAAACACAAAGTTTTGGCCTATTCTGGCGAGTTTTGTAAGATATTACTCACTGATTTTGGTTCGCACTGCAATCCGAACAATTTGGGAGCCCCGGGGTCCGGTTACGGGGAACTCATCAAAACTCGCAGTTTTGGTCTATTCTGGCCAGTTTTGTATTCTATTACTCACAGGTTTTGGGTCCCGCTGTGATCCGAACGTTTAGGGAACCCCGCGGTCCAGTTACGGTGAACTCGTCAAAACTCACAGTTTTGGCCTATTTCAGCCAGTTTTATAAGCTATTAGTCACTGATTTTGGGTCCCGATGCCATCCGAACGTTTCGCGAACCCCGGGGTCCAGTTAAGGGGAAATGATGAAAACTCGCAGTTTTGACTTTTCCGTCCAGTTTTGTATGCTATTACTCACTACTTTTGGTTGCCGCTGCGAACCAAACGTTTCGGGAACCCCGCGGCCCGGTTACGGGGAACTCGTCAAAACTCATACTTTTGGTCTATTTTGGCCAGTTTTGTACGCTATTACTCACCGATTTTGGGTCCCGCTGTGATCCGGATGTTTTAGGAACCCCGGGGTCCGATTACGTGGAACTCATGAAAACTCGCAGTTTTGGCCTATTCCCGCCAGTTTTGTATGCTATTGCTCACTGAGTTTGGATCCCGGTGCGATACGAATGTTTCGGGAACCCCGGGGTTCGGTTACGTGGAACTCGTCAAAACACAAAGTTTTGGCCTATTGTGGCGAGTTTTGTAACCTATTACTCACTGATTTAAGGGGAAATCATGAAAACTCACAGTTTTGGCCTATTTCGTCCAGTTTTGTATGCTACTACTCACTACTTTTGGTTGCCGCTGGGATCCAAATGTTTTGGGAACCCCGGGGTCCGGGTACGGGGAACTCGTAAAAACTCATACTTTTGGTCTATTTTGGCCAGTTTTGTGTGCTATTTCTCACGGATTTTGGGTCCCGCTGTGATCCGAACGTTTTGGGAACCCCGCGGTCCAGTTACCGGGATCTCATGAAAACTCACGGTTTTGGCCTATTCCCGCCAGTTTTGTAAGCTATTACTTACTGGGTTTGGATCCCGCTGCGATACGAATGTTTCGGGAACCCCGGGGTCCGATTACGTGGAACTCGTCAAAACACAACGTTTTGGCCTATTCTGGCGAGTTTTGTAAGCTATTACTCACCGATTTTGGTTCTCGCTGCGATCCGAACGATTTGGGAACCCTGGGGTCCGGTTACGGGGAACTCGTCAAAACTCACAGTTTTGGTCTATTCTGGCCAGTTTTGTATGCTATTACTCACTGGTTTTGAGTCCCGCTGTGATCCGAACGTTTAGGGAACTCCGCGGTCCAGTTACGGGGAACTCGTCAAAACTCACAGTTGTCGACTATTCCGGCCAGTTTTGTATGCTATTAGTCACTGATTTTGGGTCCCGATGCCATCCGAACGTTTCGGGAATCCCGGGGTCTAGTTAAGGGGAAATCATGAAAACTCGCTGTTTTGGCCTATTCCATCCAGTTTTGTATACTATTACTCACTACTTTTGGTTGCTGCTACGATCCAAACATTTCGGGAACCCCGGGGTCCGGTTATGAGGAACTCGTCAAAACTCATACTTTTGGTCTATTTTGGCCAGTTTCGTATGCTATTACTCACTGATTTTGGGTCCCGCTGTGATCCAAACGTTTTGGGAACCCCGCGGTCCGATTCCGTGGAACTCATGATAACTCGCAGTTTTGGCCAATTCCCGCTAGTTTTGTATGCTATTACTCACTGAGTTTGGATTCCGCTGCGATACGAATGTTTCGAGAACCCCGGGGTCCGGCTACGTGGAACTCGTCAAAACACAAAGTTTTGGCCTATTTTGGCAAGTTTTGTAAGCTATTACTCACTAAATTTCGTTTCCGTTGCGATCCGAACGATTTTGGAACCCCGGGGTGCGGTTACGGGGAACTCGTCAAAACTCGCAGTTTTGGTCTTTTCTGGCCAGTTTTGTGATTTTGGGTCCCGCTGCGATCCGAACGTTTCGGGAACCCCGCGGTCAGTTACAGGGAACTCGTCAAAACTCATAGTTTTGGCCTATTCCGGCCAGTTTATTATGCTATTAGTCACTGATTTTGGTTCCCGATCCCATCTGAATGTTTCGGGAACCTCGGGGTCCATTTAAGGGGAAATCATGAAAACTCGCAGTTTTGGCTTATTCCGTCCAGATTTGTATGCTATTACTCACTACTTTTGGTTGCTGCTGGGATCCAAACGTTTCGTGAACCCCGGGGTCCGGTAACGGAACTCGTCAAAACTCATACTTTTGGTCTATTTTGGCCAGTTTTGTATTCTATTACTCACTGATTTTGGGTCCCGCTGTGATCCGAACGTTGTGGGAACCCCGGGGTCCGATTACGTGGGACTCATGAAAACTCGCAGTTTGGGCCAATTCACGCCAGTTTTGTATGCTATTACTCACTGAGTTTGGATTCCGCTGTGATATGAATGTTTCGGGAACCCCGGGGTCCGGCTACGTGGAACTAGTCAAAACACAAAGTTTTGGCCTATTTTGGCGAGTTTTGTAAGCTATTACTCACTAAATTTCGTTCCCGTTGCGATCCGAACGATTTGGGAACCCCGGGGTCCGGTTATGGGGAACTCTTCAAAACTCGCAGTTTTGGTCTTTTCTGGCCAGTTTTGTATGCTATTGCTCACTGATTTGGGGTCCCGCTGCGATCCGAACGTTTCGGGAACCCCGCGGTCCAGTTACGGGGAACTCGTCAAAACTCACAGTTTTGGCCTATTCCGGCTAGTTTTGTATGCTATTAGTCACTGATTTTGGGTCCCGGTGCCATCCGAACGTTTCGGGAACCCCGGGGTCCAGTTAAGGGGAAATCATGAAAACTCACAGTTTTGGCCTATGTCGTCCAGTTTTGTATGCTATTACTCACTACTTTTGGTTGCCGCTGCGATTCAAACGTTTCGGGAACCCCGGGGTCCGGTTACGGGGAACTCGTCAAAACTCATACTTTTGGTCTATTTTGGCCAGTTTTGTATGCTATTACTCAACGATTTTGGGTCCCGCTGTGATCCGAACGTTTTGGTAACCCCGGGGTCCGATTACGTGGAACTCATGAAAATTCGCAGTTTTGGCCTATTCCCTCCAGTTTTGTATGCTATTAATCACTGAGTTTGGATCCCACTGCGATACGAATGTTTCGGGAACCCCGAGGTCCGGTTACGTGGAACTCGTCAAAACACAAAATTTGGGCCTATTCTGGCGAGTTTTGTAAGCTATTACTCACTGATTTTGGTTCCCCCTGCGATCCGAACGATTTGGGAACCCCGGGGTCCGGTTACGGGGAACTCGTCAAAACTCACAGTTTTGGTCTATTCTGGCCAGTTTTGTATGCTATTACTCACTGATTTCGGGTCCCCCTGTGTTCCAAACGTTTTGGGAACCCAAGGGTCCGATTACGTGGAACTCATGAAAACTCGCAGTTTTGGCCTATTCCCGCAAGTTTTGTATGCTATTACTCACTGAGTTTGGATCCCGCTGCGATCCGAACGTTTAGGGAACCCCGTGGTCCAGTTACGGGGAACTCGTCAAAACTCACAGTTGTGGCCTATTCCGGCCAGTTCTTATGCTATTAGTCACTGATTTTGGGTCCGATGCCATCCGAGCGTTTCGGGAACCCCGGGGTCTAGTTAAGGGGAAATCATGAAAACTCGCAGTTTTGGCCTATCCCGTCCAGTTTTGTATGCTATTACCCACTACTTTTGGTTGCCGCTGCGATCCAAACGTTTCGGGAACCCCGGGGTCCGGTTACGGGGAACTCGTCAAAACTCATACTTTTGGTCTATTTTGGCCAGTTTTGTATGCTGTTACTCACCGATTTTGGGTCCCGCTGTGATCGGAACGTTTTGGGAACCCCGGGGTCCGATTACGTGGAACTCATGAAAGTTCGCAGTTTTGGCCTATTCCCGCCAGTTTTGTATGCTATTACTCACTGAGTTTGGATGCCGCTGCGATACGAATGTTTCGGGAACCCCGAGGTCCAGTTACGTGGAACTCGTCAAAACACAAAGTATTGGCCTATTCTCGCGAGTTTTGTAAGCTATCACTCACTGATTTTGGTTCCCGCTGCGATCCGAACGATTTGGGAACCCCGGGATCCGGTTACGGGGAACTCGTCAAAACTCAGAGTTTTATCTATTCTGGCCAGTTTTGTATGCTACTACTCACTGATTTTGGGTCCCGCTGCGATCCGAACGTTTAGGGAACCCCACGGCCCAGTTATGGGGAACTCGTCAAAACTCACAGGTGTGGATTATTCCGGCCAGTTCTGTATGCTATTAGTCACTGATTTTGGGTCCCGATCCCATCTGAATGTTTCGGGAACCCCGGGGTCGAGTTAAGGGGAATCATGAAAACTCGCAGTTTTAGCCTATTCCATCCAGTTTTGTATGCTATTACTCACTACTTATGCTTGCCGCTGCGATCCAAGCCTTTCGGGAACCCCGGGGTCCGGTTACGGGGAACTCGTCAAAACTCATACTTTTGGTGTATTAGGGCCAGTTTTGTATGCTATTACTCACCGATTTTGGGTCCCGCTGTGATCCGGACGTTTTGGGAACCCCAGGGTCCGATTACGTGGAACTCATGAAAACTCGCAGGTTTGGCCTATTCCCGCCAGTTTTGTATGCTATTACTCACTGAGTTTGGATCCCGCTGCGATACGAATGTTTCGGGAACCCCGGAGTCCGGTTACGTGGAACTCGTCAAAACACAAAGTTTTGGCCTATTCTGGCGAGTTTTGTAAGCTATTACTCACCGATTTTGGTTCCCGCTGCGATCCGAACGATTTGGGTACCCCGGGGTCCGGTTACGGGGAACTCGTCAAAACTCGCAGTTTTGGTCTATTCTGGACAGTTTTGTATGCTATTACTCACTGATTTTGGGTCCCACTACGATCCGAATGTTTAGGGAACCCCGCGGTCCAGTTACGGGGAATTCGTCAAAACTCACAGTTGTGGCCTATTCCGGCCAGTTCTGTATGCTATTAGTCACTGATTTTGTGTCCCGGTGCCATCCGAACGTTTCGGGAACCCCGGGGGTCCAGCTAAGGGGAAATCATGAAAACTCGGAGTTTTGGCCTATCCCGTCCAGTTTTGTATGCTATTACTCACTACTTTTGGTTGCCGCTGCGATCCAAACGTTTCGGGAACCCCGGGGTCCGGTTACGGGGAACTCGTCAAAACTCATACTTTTGGTCTATTTTGGCCAGTTTTGTACGCTATTACTCACCGATTTTGGGTCCCGCTGTGATCCGCACGTATTGGGAACCCCGGGTTCCGATTACGTGGAACTCATGAAAACTCGCAGTTTTGGCCTATTCCCGCCAGTTTTGTATGCTATTACTCACTGAGTTTGGATCCCGCTGCGATACGAATGTTTCGGGAACCCCGAGGTCCGGTTATGTGGAACTCGTCAAAACACAAAGTTTTGGCCTATTCTGGCGAGTTTTGTAAGCTATTACTCACTGATTTTGGTTCTCGCTGCGATCCGAACGATTTGGGAACCCCAGGGTCAGGTTACGGGGAACTCGTCAAAACTCACAGTTTTGGTCTATTCTGGTCAGTTTTGTATGCTATTACTCACTGATTTTGGGTCCCACTGTGATCCGAACGTTTAGGGAACCCCGCGGTCCAGTTACGGGGAACTCGTCAAAACTCACAGTTGTGGCCTATTCCGGCCAGTTTTGTATGCTACTAGTCACTGATATTGGGTCCCGATGCCATCCGAACGTTTCGGGAACCCCGGGGTCCAGTTAAGGGGAAATCATGAAAACTCGGAGTTTTGGCCTATTTTGTCCGGTTTTGTATGCTATTACTCACTACTTTTGGTTGCCGCTGCGGTCCAAAAGTTTCGGGAACCCCGGGGTTTGGTTACGGGGAACTCGTCAAAACTCATACTTTTGGTCTATTTTGGCTAGTTTTGTATGCTATTACTCACCAATTTTGAGTCCCGCTGTGATCCGAACGTTTTGGGAACCCCGGGGTCCGATTACGAGGTAGCCCCAAAACTCATCGATAACAACCTCTTTCGTGGCACGCACAAACTAACTTTTCTCTATTTAGACCATCCTTAAAAATACCATTCACAAAGTTTTCATATATTAGGTACCCAACTACGACCTCTGGTGGAGAATTCGCCCTAAAACCTACCATATCGGAGTCACAAACAGAGCTAGCCCCAAAACTCCTCGATAACAACCTCTTTCGTGGCACGCACAAACTAACATTTCTCAATTTAGACCATCAAAAAATTCATTCACAAAGTTTTCCCAGATTAGGTACCCAACTACGACCTCTGGTGGAGAATTCGCCCTAAAACCTACCATATCGGAGTCAGAAATAGAGCGAGCCCCAAAACTCCTCGATAACAACCTCTTTCGTGGCACGCACAAACTAACTTTTCTCTATTTAGACCATCCTTAAAAAATGTCGTTCACAAAGTTTTCCCAGATTAGGTACCCAACTACGACTCTTGTGGACAATTCTCCCTAAAACCTACCATATCGGAGTCGGAAACAGAGCTAGCCCCATAACTCCTCGAAAACAACCTCTTTCATGGCACGCACAAACTAACTTTTCTCTAATTAGACCATCTTTAAAACATGTCGTTCACAAAGTTTTCCCAGATTAGGTACCCAACTACGACCTCTGGTGGAGAATTCGCCCTAAAACATACCATATCGGAGTCAGAAACAGAGCTAGCCCCAAAACTCCTCGATAACAACCTCTTTCGTGGCACGCACAAACTAACTTTTCTCTATTTAGACCTTCCTTAAAAAAATCATTCACAAAGTTTTCCCATATTAGGTACCCAACTACGACCTGTGATAGAGAATTCGCCCTAAAACCTACCATATCGGAGTCGGAAACAGAACTAGCCCCAAAACTCCTTGATAACAACATCTTTCGTGGCACGCACAAACTAACTTTTCTCTATTTAGACCATCCTTAAAAAATTCCGTTCACAATGTTTTCCAGATTAGGTACCCAACTACGACCTCTGGTGGAGAATTCGCCCTAAAACCTACCATAACGGAGTCAGAAACACAGCTAGCCCCAAAACTCCTCGATAACAACCTCTTTCGTGGCACGCACAAACTAACTTTGATAAAACATAAAATAAATCTTTTAGTGTCCATGCAGTATTTCAGTCTAAAATAGTAGTTTTTTTGTAGTTGTGAAATTGTTGTAGCGGTCGTATTGTAGCTAAATATTATGTGCTTTAAGTGAGAGATGCCATTTGACTTTTGCAACATTTAATAGAGCAAGATTGGCTTAACATATTTGATTGCTGCTAGTATAATGCTGGTAACGATAGAGTACAAAATTTAGTTAAAGATTTCTGACCCATCTCGCCGCATGGGCGTGATGTGAGCTTCCCCTCTCCTTCAAGTATAAGACACGTGTATTTTTTGCATGTTCACTCGAGCTCGAAAACGGTCGCGCCTGAAAAAAAAAGTGATTTTTCATAAAGTCGCTCGTATTGGAGATGTTCTTAAAAATTTAGAAAGTAGGTAGTTGCATGCAATATTTTTTCGTCAAATTCGCTGCAACCATATGTTCTTTTGATACAAATGTTTTTCATGCAGCTTTTTTTCTCGTCTAAATTTGTTGCAACCAGCGTTCATATTTGCTACAAGCGTTTTTTATTTACTACATTTGTTCAATATAGTACAACAAAAACGTTACGTATGGTCGCTTTTTCTAAGACGCTATCTAGATTCGTCTCTATGTCCATGAACACTAGTGGGCTAAAGATGCTTTTTAAGACACTTACATAACGCCACAAACTTTTCTTCTATTTAGCTATTTAGAAAATAAAAATGCAAATTTAATTAACTTAGAGACGATGTTTGAGACGCTTTAGTACACGACTCTATTCTTATCTTAGCCTTGTGAGAATTTTGAAAATAATCATATTTATAAAAATCAAATAACTACTAAAATTAGTTGTGCTAAAATTCAAATACATGACACAAATAACTGCGCCAAAGAATGAATCGAAAGGCATTTTGTTATTTGATTGTAATCATAATAATACCTTCTATAATATGCATCATCTCTGTAACATACTCCTATCAAAAACAAAAAATCTTAATTATCATTGAATGTACGCAATTCCCGTGGGGAAAAGGAAAGGGGGTTTGGTTCTTGCTCGTAGATAAGCGAAAGCGAGGGTTAGAGATTAAATATGACACGTTGTTGGTAGAGCATTTCCATCTATACATGTCATATCCGATGTTGTCAATGACTCGATGAAGTACATTCGTGTTGCCTTTTTGCCTATGAGCTTTTCTTTTCCTTGTTACTTATGCATCGCGCTCACATGTCGAGGGCACAACCCTTATTTTTCCGAGTCGCACTCCGCCCCTTTGATATACGGCTGCACGGGGTTTACATTTTTTTATTAAATTACGTGGAAATTACATTGGATGTGAGTGTAATTTTATTCAACAAAACAACAGCCCTAGAATAATATTTATCCTTTTTATAGAAACAAATATAGTACTCTCTTCGTCCGAAAATACTTATCATAGGAATGGATATATCTAGATGTATTTTAGTTCTAGATACATCCATTTTTATACATTTATGCAACAAGTAATTCCAGATGGAGGGAGTAATATTTATCCATATGTGTTTGATTGGTGCCAACGGAATTATTTTGTTGTAATCAGATTTGGCACTCTCAATATATTTTCCTTACCGCCTAAACTTCCCGCGTCTCTCTGATTTTTTCTAAGTCTATACAATTCCATTTTTTCCATGACGCCATCTCCCCACCTCTCTGTTTTTCAACCTTCCGATCCAATCTGCAGCGACCTCAGGCAACCCCCTGCCCCGCCTGATCTCCCATCCCACACGGCGACGACCGCTCCCTGAGGCGCCGCCCTCTGCTGCCACTTCCGCCCGCCTGATTCCCGTTCTCCTCCATACGCAGCGTTGGTAGTTGGAACCTCGACGGCGTCCGTCGTCCGCACCAAAACGAAGTCGTGCACCCCCCGACGTCGTCCTCACCGTCACCAATCTGCATCCATGCCGGCCTCATCTCTCACCCGAAGCACCGCTGCGAGTTCCGTCACTAAACTGGCCAGAAAGCAGCGCCCGCCTCCAACCACCATCTTCAGCTTCCGCCACGTCAAGCAGGTGATCCCTTATCTCATATTCCCTACAGTTTTACCATTAACATTAAATCAATCAAAGTGGCCTCCTTCGTTTATATATACATCTTAAGTCTCCATCTCTTCTAGATCCGTCACCTTACTTCCTTCATATACAAAAATACACTCTGAGTGTTTGTTGAATTGTTTGGTTGGATAGATATCAATTCTGACACATTTCCTCAAAAGTATGTTAGCCAATGTTTGGTCCAATCAAATTTTCTATAATGAAACTAAAAAGTGTTACAATCCATGTCAGATAGACGGGCTAAAATAAACTCACATTCCATTTACCGGGAGCATAAAACATGATAGTGCTATGCCACTTTGCATGCCAAGGAACTTCGGTTGTACCGACTGCAACTACAGCTACCATGATACACGGGTTCTCATAACCAAATGACTAAAAATTGATTTCATTAAGCAAACTGGGTAGTGTGATAGATCCTACTGTATCTTCGTATTTAGACGGCACCTCTAAACTGTAAATAGCAATCTGAACCAGATCTCTTCTTTCTCTTCAGATATGTACATCTGTTACTGATGAATCGACGGGTTTGTGTTATTGTATATAGCCTCCACGGGTCTTGGAAATATGTGACCAGTGTCTTGAGGTACTGATGTGTCAACCTAATTTCCATCCATTGCTTTAGATATCGCACCCTTGGGTCCAAAACCAAATGACACCAAAGTGACAGAGAGCTACCTACTAGTGAGTAGTAATTCTTAACTATCGCTGTGATTTTGTGAACCAAATAAAAGATCTTCCTTTTCAGCTATACCTAAGATATTCGTTTACAAATCAAACATAACTTGAGATTAGCATATATTTGGCCGGCAAATGCAAGGTGTCAATAGCTATGTGCTATATATAGACTACACGATAAATCATATGTTCTACTTTTTTACAAATACAAAAATCTGAGTAACAAAGACATGCGTTTTTCACTGTGGTGTAAAAAACTATGCCCTGTTAATTTGTAGTAAACATAAACTTTTGTATAGGAACCATGACTTAGATTTAATAGGTAATCATATATAATTTATAATGTGTTAATTTCAATATTGCCTCTATCACCACAATTTTGTTCTCGTCAACTAATATAATGCATGGTACCTTTTTTCTTATCTCCAGTCACAGTTAAAGAAGAACAGAACATTGCTTATAGCAATTCATTTTTATTTCTTCCAATAGTAATTAATATGCAGGCCAGCTCATGTACGGGGCAGAACTGCTAGGACAAGGTGATTCAGAGCTGGAAAAGCAATCACGTTGCCCCCATTAGTAAATATAGCTCTCTTCATAAAAGGTGGTCTATTTGTGCCAAATCCTTTTAATATGTATGCAGTTTTCTTATAATCTTTGTTATGTTCCTATTGGATTGTGCATTGCTCAGTTGTTTAGATGATGCAATGCGATGCATGACCTTGAAATACATTTCTATGCACATGCTGTGGGTCATTGGCTTGTTGATTAACATATGATTTTAATATTTTTTTGAAAAAAATATTATGTCGAGGGTACCTTTGTAGCTCCCAAGCTTGAACATCTCAGTGCAGACAACTGAAAGTGTACAATCAGATGAACAAAATTTGCAAGGCCCTCCAGAGATTGATGATTTATTACCAAAAAAGTCTCCTAAATCTACTAGCCAAATTAAAATAATTTGTACGCTCAAACATTTTTTTCAAACATATATGTAATTTGATGTATATGGTCAAGTTATAAGATATCATGATACTCTTCCATGCAGGGGCGACTGGAGAGGTGTTACAGGTTATACGAAAATTCCGAGGTAAAACGTTATTGGAATTGTGCGGGGGAAACAAATTGTGGAGACTGATGGAAGTTGTCTTCCAAATGGATGGTTGAGTTGTTGGGGAACGTCGCATGGGAAACAAAAAATTTCCTACGCGCACGAAGACCTATCATGGTGATGTCCATCTACGAGAGGGGATTTCCGATCTACGTACCCTTGTAGATCGCACAGCAGAAGCGTTAAGAAACGCGGTTGATGTAGTGGAACGTCCTCACGTCCCTCGATCCGCCCCGCGAACCGTCCCACGAACCGTCCCGCGATCCGTCCCACGATCCGCTCCGATCTAGTGCCGAACGGACGGCACCTCCGCGTTCAGCACACGTACAGCTCGACGATGATCTCGGCCTTCTTGATCCAGCAAGAGAGACGGAGAGGTAGATGAGTTCTCTGGCAGCGTGACGGCGCTCCGGAGGTTGGTGGTGATCTAATCTCAGCAGGGCTCCGCCCGAGCTCCGCAGAAACGCGATCTAGAGGTAAAACCATGGAGGTATGTGGTCGGGCTGCTGTGGCAAAAGTTGTCTCAAATCAGCCCTAAAACCCCACTATATATAGGAGGGAGGGAGGGGAGGAGGCAGCCTCAAAACCTAAAGGTTTGGCCGAAATTGGAGGTGGAGGAGTCCTACTCCAATCCTACTTGGAGTAGGATTCCACCTTCCCACTTGGAAACTCTTTCCACCTTGTGTTTTTTCCTTCTCAAACCTTATGGGCCTTAGTGGGAACTTATTCCAGCCCACTAGGGGCTGGTTTATCTCTTCCCATAGCCCATGAGACCCCTTGGGGCGTGACACCCCTCCCGATGGTCCCCGGCACCCCTCCCGGCACTCCCAGTACACTACCGATGAGCCCGAAACTTTACCGGTAATGCACGAAAACCTTCCGGTAACCAAATGAGGTCATCCTATATATCAATCTTCGTTTCCGAACCATTCCGGAAACCCCCGTGACGTCCGTGATCTCATCCGGGACTCCGAACAATATTCGTTAACCAACCATATAACTCAAATACGCATAAAACAACGTCGAACCTTAAGTGTGCAGACCCTGCGGGTTCGAGAACTATGTAGACATGACCCGAGAGACTCCTCAGTCAATATCCAATGGCGGGACCTGGATGCCCATATTGGATCCTACATATTCTACGAAGATCTTATCGTTTGAACCTCAGTGCCAAGGATTCATATAATCCCGTATGTCATTCCCTTTGTCCTTCGGTATGTTACTTGCGTGAGATTCGATCGTCAGTATCCGCATACCTATTTCAATCTCATTTACCGGCAAGTCTCTTTACTCGTTCCGTAATACAAGATACAGCAACTTACAGTAAGTCACATTGCTTGCAAGGCTTGTGTGTGATGTTGTATTACCGAGTGGGCCCCGAGATACCTCTCCGTCATACGGAGTGACAAATCCCGGTCTTGATCCATACTAACTCAACGAACACCTTCGGAGATACCTGTAGAGCATCTTTATAGTCACCCAGTTACGTTGCGACGTTTGATACACACAAAGCATTCCTCCGGTGTCAATGAGTTATATGATCTCATGGTCATAGGAACAAATACTTGACACGCAGAAAACAGTAGCAACAAAATGACACGATCAACATGCTGCGTCTATTAGTTTGGGTCTAGTCCATCACATGATTCTCCTAATGATGTGATCCCGTTATCAAGTAACAACACTTGCCTATGGCCAAGAAACCTTGACCATCTTTGATCAACGAGCTAGTCAACTAGAGGCTTACTAGGGACAGTGTTTTGTCTATGTATCCACACAAGTATTGTGTTTCCAATCAATACAATTATAACATGGATAATAAACGATTATCATGAACAAAGAAATATAATCATAACTAATTATTATTGCCTCTAGGGCATATTTCCAACATGAGTGACATCTAAATTTTTCTCTATTGTCTTTCCTTTTTAGGGCAACCCAAGATTTAGAAAAGGAGTGCATAGAAGGAGCCAGGATCAACAACCGAAGAATTGGTCTCTAAATGAACAAATATTTAGAATTATGTATAGATTTTAGCTTCATAGAAAAATGTTGTTATATTTTGTAGGGTGTTTTGTACTTATTTTTATCTTTCATATGAATGGCTGATTTGATTCAGTTTTGAACTCAAGGTGTTTGTTCCTACTAATTTATCCACTGTATGTTTGTACCAAGGTTGCTAATTGTGTAGATGGGATTCTGGTGAAAGCAGTTATATTTGGCGCATGCCTTTATATAATGATATTTGTTGCTTATGAATGTAATTGTTGATATGGGCCGATGACATTATATAATGATATTTGTTGGTCATTTTGCACATGCATATGTGGTGTGATGAAATAACTGAATTTGAAATCATGAATTGCACATTCGAATAAACCAAATAATGTTTAAAATAAAATATTCCATGGTTAAAAGAATCTTATGTATAATTAGAGACGAATATGACGTTTATACACAACGTGTGTTGCATAGAGACGTGATTGAGCGCATCAAACGTAACGCCTCTACATTCATAGAAACGACTTTGACCGTCTCAATATAGCGTCTCATGCCATGTAGACACGCTTAGACAACGTGTCTACATCTTTTGAGACGGTCCGTGAGTAAACGCTCCAAAGACGCTTTACTAAGTCGACTCTATGGTTGTCTAGGGATGAAATAACACGTCTCTAGCTCTTAGATTGCACGTCTCTACAAGCAGATTTTCTTATAGTTGTAAAAAAGCTGCATATATGTTTGGTTGCAACTCAAGTTTGTTGGATTTTTGCTATAACTGGCGTTTTGACTTTTGCTACAACCGTGTTATTTTTTGCTACAACCGACATCATTTTTTGCTGCAATCGTTTATTAAAAAAGTTGCATACACGTCACGTAAATATTTGCTACAACCGGCACGCCTCATTTTTTTTTTGCTACGATCATGTAGAATTTTTTTTGCTACAATTTTTTTATATAACCGTTGACGAAAATTGTTGCATAGCTTTAAAATTTGTTGCATCGAGAAAAAAAATATTGTATCTCTACTAATAAAAACACTAGAGGTCCAACTCTTAATCTAAACCGTTTAATTACCTCATCAAGGGTCTACAAACGTCGTTAACGAAACTGACAGTTTTCGTTAGCACTAATTGCCACCCCACGTTGTCCTGCCTCGCCCCGCCTCCTCCTGCCTCGCTCGGCCCACCCGCACTCTCCGTCGCCGCCAACCTTCGCCCAGACGCCCCCAACCTCCGCCCCTGACGGCGGCTACACCCGACGCCGCCAACCTCCGCCCTGACGGCGGCCGCGCACGACGCCGCCAACCTCCGCCCTAACGGCGGCCGCGCCCGACACCACGACCATCGACGGGTCCACGGCCGCCTTCACCGCCTCAAGGATGGTGGTGCCCACGGTGGTGCGGCCCGTGTCTCCCTGCCACTCGATGGTCCAGCCGCCGCACTGGTAGCCCAGGTTGTCGACGTGGCTCCCGGCGACCAGGATCTTGGCCGCCTTCTTGGGCAGCGGCAGAAGCGGCGCGTCGGTCGAAGTCTTACCGTTCTTCAGCAGCACCAGCGACTTCCTCGCCGCCTCCCTCGCCAAATCCCTGTGGTCCTGCATTCCAGATCGAGTAGGAAGGTCAGACTTTCAGAGTTCAGAATCACCATGCCAACCAAATTCAGCATCAGAGCTTGTTCAGTACCTGCTTTCCTAGCTGCTCGGCCATGGCAGGGTCAGCGTAGGGGTTCTCGAAGAGACCCATGGTGAACTTGACCCGCAGGATCCGGGTCACGGCATCGTCGATCCTGCTCATGGGGATGACGCCGCCGTTGACATGGCCAGTCAGGATGCTGATGAACTGCTGGTAGTTGTTCGGCACCATGATCTGCGCCATCACAAGAATAACGAACATCAACATCATGATCGGCATCAATTCATCAAGCAACATTGTTGCAATCACAGGGAAAGTTAGTTTTGTTTGCTTAGCATGTCAAGGCCGGCAAGAATGGAAGCCTTGACCGAGTAGGAGTAGTCAGATCCGGCAGGGGTGGTGATCCTGTCAATGCCCTCCCAGTCTGAGATCATGAAGCCCTGCAAGTTAAGAAGATGCCACAAAGGTCATGAGCATCTGAACATCTGAAGAATCCAAGCAGTGAAGAGCAGCTGAGGTTGAATTTGATTTGAATTCTTTTTCACCTTCAATTTGAGCGTGTCCTTGAGGTATCCGGTGACGAGGTCTTGATTGGCGTGCATCTTGACCCCGTTCCAGCTGGAGTAGGAGATCATGACGGTGGAGACGCCCTTGTCCATGGCGTTCTTGTACGCCGGCATGTGGATGTTCATCAGGCCCTCACGGTTGATGATGGTGTTGTTCTCGTTGATACCGTCCACCGTGCCGCCGTCGCCCACAAAGTGCATGGCGCAAGCAGCCACCTTGTTCCTACATTTTTCAATACGAATTTGTACTCTCATCAATCACATGTGAGTTCTACACCAAATGTGAGCTCATCAATCACATATTCACATGCTTCATGAACTGGATCTTACTTTCCGGCGACGAAGGGCATGCCGCTGGTGAAGTCCTTGGGGACATCGCCCTGCAGGCCGGGGATGAGCTCCGTCATGGACTGCACGATCCGGCGATCCTCGCTGTAGCTCTCATAGCACCGCCCCCACCTCGGATCTCTGCACACCTGTTCAAGAACAGCAATTGATTTCAGCACAGCACTGCCGAGATCCAAAATTCGAAATGCTACCGACATTGTTGTCCAAGAGAGAAAGTAAGACTTACCGCGATGCACGGCGCGAAGGCGTACTGGATGCCGGTGGCTCTGACTTCGAGCGCGGTGGCCTCGCCGATCCTCTTCACGAGGTACGGGTCCCGGGTGGTGCCGAGGCCGACGTTGTGGGGGAAGATGGTGGCTTCGTAGACGTTGTTCTGGCCGTGCACGGCGTCGATGCCATAGATCATGGGGATGCCGAGCCGTGTGGACATGCAGGCCTTCTGGAAGCCGTCCACCATGTCCTGCCACTCCTTGGCCGTGGCCCCCTTGCGCGGCACGCTGCCGCTGCCACTGAGCAGGCTGCCGATAAAGTTGTCCCGGAGCACGTCCGGCGTGGCGACGAGCCGCTCGATCTGGGTCATCTGCCCGATCTTCTCCGCCAGCGTCATCCTCCCCAGGAGGTCGGCAACGCGGTCCTCCACGGGCTTGGTGGCGTCCTTGTAGAGCACGTAGTCGGCGTCGGTGCCGCCGAGCACGGCCCAGAAGAGCAGGAGCGCGGCGAACACCGCGGGGGCCGTGAGCAGCGCCATCCTGTGCCGGCGCAGAAGCGGGGGGAGGAGCCTCCTGACCTGCGCGAAACATTGCAGCGACGTGATGAGAATCGCTGCGAGATGGTCTTCCAGCGGCGCGAGGACGCCCGACCGGAGTCGGAAGGCGAGCCCGTCGGCCATGGCGTTGCCAAGGGTCAACGGTTGCAGTCAGCGGCGAGAGGAGCCCGGGGCGCCGAGGATCAGTGATGCGAGGAGCCATGGCAGCGGACCGTTCCGGGGCATCATCGCGTGTGGATTATCTTTGGCAACCACCGGCAGAATGGTTTGTTTAGTCGCAAGTTGCCAAGTTCGTTCATTCATTCATTCATTCATGGCCATTGCTATTGCTGTATACCGTGCACCCAGATTCAGGTGTGACGGTTGGTTGCAACTGATTTCTGTTGTATCCTGCACAAGATTTGGAGTACTGTTGTGCATGACCTTCCTATGAATGCTTACAAGATAAGCATGTACTACATGTGCTACAACGTTTGATGGATGCACTGTGAGTAACCACTGGCCGCGATTTTGCAAAGCAGGGGAGAAGAAGGCCATCAACTCGGAGCTATGGCATGCCTGTTCCAGGCCTCTGGTGGCGATGCCGCCGGCGGGCAGCCTTGTCGTCTACTTTCCACAGGGCCACAGCGAGCAGGTGCCTCCTGATTTTCCTACCATCACTTCCATAGTATTCGAGTTGTAAAGCCCCGGCCTGTGGTATGTGATTAATATTGGGTTCCTGACCTTGAAAAGTTTATTGGCTGAATAGTACTTTGATTCTATCATTTGTGTGTAGGGTGAATTGTTTTTGTGGGTCTTAGGGTGCGGAAAATAAATGTACTCCCTCGATAAAGAAATATAAGAGCAATTAGATCACTACTTCAGTGATCCAAACGCTCATATATTTCTTTACAAAGGGAGTACTAAACTATTTCTTCCATGTAGGCTACTATGACTTAGAGGAAGTAATTGTTTCTGATGAATTGTGAAATCTAGGCGCCATGGATGATAATTGTTCGAGCAGTTGATCATATCTTATCTTGTATACCATTCTACTTAGATTGTGAACTGTTATGTGAAATAGAGAAGTGACTATCTTTTTTATATAACTAAAATGCAGGATCTAATTGAATAGTTTGTCATGTCCATCAATCGGCTGTTTCATTGAGCCTGGTCTGTATCCACGTAACCATGAGACAAAATATTTCATCCAGTAATTAGTGGACATATCAAATACGGAGAATCAACATCATAGTTCTGAGGAGCTTCATTTCCCAAATTTTCTGAAGCATATCATCTTGATCATTTTTTAAGGATGGGTGCTGGACTTGGCACATTTTCGAGAGGAGTACTCTCTCAATAAATGTTGGTTTCTGATGGAATTATGTATCTATAACATGCGCCCCTATCAATTGAACACAGGAAACAACAATGGTTATTATGTTATTCTCCTGTGGTTGTGCAAATGACTGAAGAATTGTCACCTTGTATATTTCTTATTGTGCTTGGAGAAGTGCTTGTCGAAATGACTCAATTATATCAATTAGTCATTGGTACTAAAATTGCAGGTACCCATGAAGTACAAATGACCAAGCTCTATTGTTGGAGGGCAAAATAATGCAACAAATTTCAACGTTTGCAATGTTGAGTACATGTTTTTTTGGGCGATGGAGATTACTGCCTTTGGCTGCACCTAATGCAGTTAACCAATATAAGACTACTATTCTAATACATATTTTATTCCAAAGTTACTCTAGCACAATGGTTACAATTGCGCGAGTGTAAATCTTATATATCTGAAGGCAGATGCATATGTTATTTATAGTTTTGAAAAAAGACAGACACCCGACTTTATAAATAAAGCAAATGTTATTAATAGTTTAGCTATGTGTCATTGTTATCTTCGGTGAGTGTTGTGAACATAGCAACTCACACGCATTGATCTATATTTACATTACTTGAAGTGTTGAACAAGAGTCCTAAGTTAGACTGTTAATACACAAACAAAAAAGATTGTATACGAGAATGGGTGAAGCATGCCCAAGAATTGACTTATTTGTATATTTTCATTAAATATAATTCATGAAACTTTTCTTGACTATAAAATAAATTTTGCATTTTGAGGTTTTATTTTTGTGGAATAATTTTGGGAATAGGTTTTGGACTGTCATTCAAGGGCGCTGAAGCTGATGAATTCATTCAGTCTATTATTAATAAACTTGATACATTTTTCTAATGAATTTATATCAACTGATGTGCATGAATAACTCATACAAATTATTACTCTTTTAAAAATAAAATAAAGATTTTTTTAAATAAATTTAATGCATGTGATGATACGTGCATTTATACATGCACCATTACTAGTAAAGATTAGCAGGCCGAATCTTTTGACCAGCAGACGCAGAGTATCGCCCTATGCCCTCTCGTTCCTCCAACTGGCGCTCCAGTCCCAACCATCGTGTTCTCTCTCTAAAAAAAATAGTCCCAACCGGCGCTCTGGACGCGACGCGACGCGACCACTCCTCTCCCTCTCCTCCCACCCGCTTCGCCATGGCCCCAGATCCCCCCTCCCCTCCCCTCCCCTCCCCTCCACCCTTCTTTGTCAGGGTCGGGCCCGGCCATGGACTCCCCCCTGATGGATGGAGCGTCCTCGGCCTCCCAGGACGAGAGGTCTTCCTCCTGGTGCTCGTCGCCGCGGCCTTCTCCCGCGCCCTCGCCCCCCGCTTCCCCAGCCCGCCCGCCGCCCGTCGCTGCCGCCCGGGCCCCGAGGGCTCCTGGTCCGCCGGCGTCTTCCTCGAAGACTTCCCGTTCGTCCTCAAGCCCACGGAACACGTAACCCAACGGCTTCTCCGGTTCCACCCCTTCCCCAGACGGCGCGTCGCCGCCGTTCGTGGCGTTAAATTAACCCGGCTGGCTTTCCGTGGCTCGCGTGCGTGCAGTGGGGAGCCTCGGCGGACGCGGGCGCAGGCGCGGCGTGGCCGGTCGCGAACCCGGCGGTGACCTGCGCGGACGTGGCGGAGGCCGGGCACCCCAGCAGCTTCGTCGCCAGCCCCTTCCTCTTCCTCCAGGTTCGAACCAAACATTTGGACACCG
>NW_025422615.1:0-79859 GCF_904849725.1 Hordeum vulgare subsp. vulgare | reverse complement strand
GCCACTTTTCTATGCGATTCTGACCCACAGTTTTGTATGCTATTAGTCACTGATTTTGGGTCCTACTACGATCCAGACGCGTCGCGAACCCCGATGTCCGGTTATAGGGAACTCGTCAAAACTCGCAGTTTTGGACCTATTCTGGCCACTTCTGTATGCTATTAGTCACTGATTTTTGGTCCTGCTATGATTGGAAAATTTCGGGAACCCTATGGTACATTTTGACCTATTCTGCAAGGTTTCGGGGAACTTGTCAAAACTCTTAGTTTTGACCTATTCTGGCAGGTTTGTATGCTATTACTCACTGATTTTGGTTCCTGCTGCGATCCAAACATTTTGGGAACACCGGGGTCCGGTTACGGGGAATTTGTCAAAACTCGCGGTTTTGGTCTATTCTGACCAGTTTTGTATGCTATTACTCACTGAGTTTGGTTCCTGCTGCGATCCCAAACATTTTGGGAACCCCAGGGTCTGGTTTCGGGAAACTCGTCAAAACTCGCAGTTTTGACCTCTTCCGGCCAGGTTTATATGCTATTACTCACTGATTTTGGATCGTGCTACGATCCAAATGTTTTGCGAACCCCGAGCTCAGGTTACGGGGAACTCGTAAAAACTCGCAATTTTGGCCTATTCTGGCCACTTTTCTATGCTATTCTGACCCACAGTTTTGTATGCTATTAGTCACTGATTTTGGGTCCTACTACGATCCAGACGCTTCGGGAACCCCGATGTCCGGTTATAGGGAACTCGCCAAAACTCGCAGTTTTGGCCTCTTCCGGCCAGGTTTATATGCTATTACTCACTGATTTTGGATCGTGCTGCGATCCAAATGTTTTGCGAACCCCGAGCTCAGGTTACGGGGAACTCGTAAAAACTCGCAATTTTGGCCTATTCTGGCCACTTTTCTATGCGATTCTGACCCACAGTTTTGTATGCTATTAGTCACTGATTTTGGGTCCTACTACGATCCAGACGCGTCGCGAACCCCGATGTCCGGTTATAGGGAACTCGTCAAAACTCGCAGTTTTGACCTATTCTGGCCACTTCTGTATGCTATTAGTCACTGATTTTTGGTCCTGCTATGATTGGAAAATTTCGGGAACCCTATGGTACATTTTGACCTATTCTGGCAAGGTTTCAGGGGAACTTGTCAAAACTCTTAGTTTTGACCTATTCTGGCCAGGTTTGTATGCTATTACTCACTGATTTTGGTTCCTGCTGCGATCCAAACATTTTGGGAACACCGGGGTCCGGTTACGGGGAATTTGTCAAAACTCGCGGTTTTGGTCTATTCCGACCAGTTTTTGTATGCTATTACTCACTGATTTTGGTTCCTGCTGCGATCCAAACATTTTGGGAACCCCAGGGTCTGGTTTCGGGAAACTCGTCAAAACTCGTAGTTTTGACCACTTCCGGCCAGGTTTATATGCTATTACTCACTGATTTTGGATCGTGCTGCGATCCGAAGTTTTTGCGACCCCCGAGCTCAGGTTACGGGGAACTCGTAAAAACTCGCAATTTTGGCCTATTCTGGCCACATTTCTATGCGATTCTGACCCACAGTTTTGTATGCTATTAGTCACTGATTTTGGGTCCTACTGGGATCCAGACGCTTCGGGAACCCCTATGTCCGGTTATAGGGAACTCGCCAAAACTCGCAGTTTTGGCCTATTGTGGCCAAATTTGTATCCTATTACTCACTCATTTTGGGTCGTTTGACGTTCCAAATGTTTCGGGAACTGTGGGTCCGGTTTCCGGGAACTCGTCAAAACTCGCAGTTTTGACCTATTCGGCCAGGTTTGTATGCTATTACTCACTAATTTTGGAGCGTGCTGCGATCCGAATGTTTTGCGAACCCCGGGCCTATGCTAGCCACTTTTGTATGCTATTAGTCAGTGATTTTTGGTCATGATGTCACCCGAACGTTCCAGGAACCCCGGGGTCCGGTTACCGGGGAACTCGTGAAAACTCACAATTTTGACCTATTCTGGCCACTTCTGTATGCTATTAGTCACTGATTTTGGGTCCTGCTATGATTGGAAAATTTCGGGAACCCTATGGTACATTTTGACCTATTCTGGCAAGGTTTCGGGGAACTTGTCAAAACTCTTAGTTTTGACCTATTCTGGCCATGTTTGTATGCTATTACTCACTGATTTTGGTTCCTGCTGCGATCCAAACATTTTGGGAACACCGGGGTCCGGTTACGGGGAATTTGTCAAAACTCGCGGTTTTGGTCTATTCTGACCAGTTTTGTATGCTATTACTCACTGAGTTTGGTTCCTGCTGCGATCCAAACATTTTGGGAACCCCAGGGTCTGGTTTTCGGAAACTCGTCAAAACTCGCAGTTTTGACCTCTTCCGGCCAGGTTTATATGCTATTACTCACTGATTTTGGATCGTGCTGCGATCCAAATGTTTTGCGAACCCCGAGCTCAGGTTACGGGGAACTCGTAAAAACTCGCAATTTTGGCCTATTCTGGCCACTTTTCTATGCGATTCTGACCCACAGTTTTGTATGCTATTAGTCACTGATTTTGGGTCCTACTACGATCCAGACGCGTCGCGAACCCCGATGTCCGGTTATAGGGAACTCGTCAAAACTCGCAGTTTTGACCTATTCTGGCCACTTCTGTATGCTATTAGTCACTGATTTTTGGTCCTGCTATGATTGGAAAATTTCGGGAACCCTATGGTACATTTTGACCTATTCTGGCAAGGTTTCGGGGAACTTGTCAAAACTCTTAGTTTTGACCTATTCTGGCCAGGTTTGTATGCTATTACTCACTGATTTTGGTTCCTGCTGCGATCCAAACATTTTGGGAACACCGGGGTCCGGTTACGGGGAATTTGTCAAAACTCGCGGTTTTGGTCTATTCTGACCAGTTTTGTATGCTATTACTCACTGAGTTTGGTTCCTGCTGCGATCCAAACATTTTGGGAACCCCAGGGTCTGGTTTCGGGAAACTCGTCAAAACTCGCAGTTTTGACCTCTTCCGGCCAGGTTTATATGCTATTACTCACTGATTTTGGATCGTGCTACGATCCAAATGTTTTGCGAACCCCGAGCTCAGGTTACGGGGAACTCGTAAAAACTCGCAATTTTGGCCTATTCTGGCCACTTTTCTATGCTATTCTGACCCACAGTTTTGTATGCTATTAGTCACTGATTTTGGGTCCTACTACGATCCAGACGCTTCGGGAACCCCGATGTCCGGTTATAGGGAACTCGCCAAAACTCGCAGTTTTGGCCTATTGTGGCCAATTTTGTATGCTATTAGTAACTCATTTTGGGTCGTCCGACGTTCTAAATGTTTCGGGAATTGTGGGTCCGGTTTCGGGAAACTCGTCAAAACTCGCAGTTTTGACCTATTCGGCCAGGTTTGTATGCTATTACTCACTAATTTTGGAGCATGCTGCGATCCGAATGTTTTGCGAACCCCGGGCCTATTCTCGCCACTTTTGTGTGCTATTAGTCACTGATTTTTGGTCATGATGTCATCCGAACGTTCCGGGAACCCCGGGGTCCGGTTACGGGGAACTCGTGAAAACTCACAATTTTGGCCTGTTCTGGCCACTTGTGTATGCTATTAGTCACCGATTTTGGGTCCTGCTATGATTGGAATATTTCGGGAATCCTATGGTCCATTTTGACCTATTTTGGCCAGGTTTCGGGGAACTTGTCAAAACTCTTTGTTTTGACCTATTCTTGCCAGGTTTGTATGCTATTACTCACTGATTTTGGTTCCTGCTGCGATCCAAACATTTTGGGAACACCGGGGTCCGGTTACGGGGAATTTGTCAAAACTCGCGGTTTTGGTCTATTCCGACCAGTTTTGTATGCTATTACTCACTGATTTTGGTTCCTGCTGGGATCCAAACATTTTGGGAACCCCAGGGTCTGGTTTCGGGAAACTCGTCAAAACTCGCAGTTTTGACCTCTTCCGGCCAGGTTTATATGCTATTACTCACTGATTTTGGATCGTGCTGCGATCCGAATGTTTTGCGACCCCCGAGCTCAGGTTACGGGGAACTCGTAAAAACTCGCAATTTTGGCCTATTCTGGCCACTTTTCTATGCGATTCTGATCCACAGTTTTGTATGCTATTAGTCACTGATTTTGGGTCCTACTGCGATCCAGACGCTTCGGGAACCCCGATGTCCGGTTATAGGGAACTCGCCAAAACTCGCAGTTTTGGCCTATTGTGGCCAATTTTGTATCCTATTAGTCACTCATTTTGGGTCGTTTGACGTTCCAAATGTTTCGGGAACTGTGGGTCCGGTTTCCGGGAACTCGTCAAAACTCGCAGTTTTGACCTATTCGGCCAGGTTTGTATGCTATTACTCACTAATTTTGGAGCGTGCTGCGATCCGAATGTTTTGCGAACCCCGGGCCTATGCTAGCCACTTTTGTATGCTATTAGTCAGTGATTTTTGGTCATGATGTCACCCGAACGTTCCAGGAACCCCGGGGTCCGGTTAAGGGGAACTCGTGAAAACTCACAATTTTGACCTATTCTGGCCACTTCTGTATGCTATTAGTCACTGATTTTGGGTCCTGCTATGATTGGAAAATTTCGGGAACCCTATGGTACATTTTGACCTATTCTGGCAAGGTTTCGGGGAACTTGTCAAAACTCTTAGGTTTGACCTATTCTAGCCAGGTTTGTATGCTATTACTCACTGATTTTGGTTCCTGCTGCGATCCAAACATTTTGGGAACACCGGGGTCCGGTTGCGGGGAATTTGTCAAAACTCGCGGTTTTGGTCTATTCTGACCAGTTTTGTATGCTATTACTCACTGAGTTTGGTTCCTGCTGCGATCCAAACATTTTGGGAACCCCAGGGTCTGGTTTCGGGAAACTCGTCAAAACTCGCAGTTTTGACCTCTTCCGGCCAGGTTTATATGCTATTACTCACTGATTTTGGATCGTGCTGCGATCCAAATGTTTTGCGAACCCCGAGCTCAGGTTACGGGGAACTCGTAAAAACTCGCAATTTTGGCCTATTCTGGCCACTATTCTATGCTATTCTGACCCACAGTTTTGTATGCTATTAGTCACTGATTTTGGGTTACTATGATCCAGACGCTTCGGGAACCCCGATGTCCGGTTATAGGAAACTCGCCAAAACTAGCAGTTTTGGCCTATTGTGGCCAATTTTGTATCCTATTAGTAACTCATTTTGTGTCGTCCGACGTTCCAAATGTTTCGGGAACTGTGGGTCCGGTTTCGGGGAACTCGTCAAAACTCGCAGTTTTGACCTATTCGGCCAGGTTTGTATGCTATTACTCACTAATTTTGGAGCGTGCTGCGATCCGAATGTTTTGCGAACCCCGGGCCTATTCTCGCCACTTTTGTGTGCTATTAGTCACTGATTTTTGGTCATGATGTCATCCGAACGTTCCGGGAACCCCGGGGTCCGGTTACGGGGAACTCGTGAAAACTCACAATTTTGGCCTGTTCTGGCCACTTCTGTATGCTATTAGTCACCGATTTTGGGTCCTGCTATGATTGGAATATTTCGGGAACCCTATGGTCCATTTTGACCTATTCTGGCCAGGTTTCGGGGAACTTGTCAAAACTCTTAGTTTTGACCTATTCTGGCCAGGTTTGTATGCAATTACTCACTGATTTTGGTTCCTGCTGCGATCCAAACATTTTGGCAACACCGGGGTTCAGTTACGGGGAATTTGTCAAAACTCGCGGTTTTGGTCTATTCCGACCAGTTTTGTATGCTATTACTCACTGATTTTGGTTCCTGCTGCGATCCAAACCTTTTGGGAACCCCAGGGTCTGCTTTCGGGAAACTCGTCAAAACTCGCAGTTTTGACCTCTTCCGGCCAGGTTTATATGCTATTACTCACTGATTTTGGATCGTGCCGCGATCCAAATGTTTTGCGAACCCCGAGCTCAGGTTACGGGGAACTCGTAAAAACTCGCAATTTTGGCCTATTGTGGCCAATTTTGTATCCTATTAGTCACTCATTTTGGGTCGTTTGACGTTCCAAATGTTTCGGGAACTGTGGGTCCGGTTTCCGGGAACTCGTCAAAACTCGCAGTTTTGACCTATTCGGCCAGGTTTGTATGCTATTACTCACTAATTTTGGAGCGTGCTGCGATCCGAATGTTTTGCGAACCCTGGGCCTATGCTAGCCACTTTTGTATGCTATTAGTCAGTGATTTTTGGTCATGATGTCACCCGAACGTTCCAGGAACCCCGGGGTCCGGTTAAGGGGAACTCGTGAAAACTCACAATTTTGACCTATTCTGGCCACTTCTGTATGCTATTAGTCACTGATTTTGGGTCCTGCTATGATTGGAAAATTTCGGGAACCCTATGGTACATTTTGACCTATTCTGGCAAGGTTTCGGGGAACTTGTCAAAACTCTTAGGTTTGACCTATTCTAGCCAGGTTTGTATGCTATTACTCACTGATTTTGGTTCCTGCTGCGATCCAAACATTTTGGGAACACCGGGGTCCGGTTGCGGGGAATTTGTCAAAACTCGCGGTTTTGGTCTATTCTGACCAGTTTTGTATGCTATTACTCACTGAGTTTGGTTCCTGCTGCGATCCAAACATTTTGGGAACCCCAGGGTCTGGTTTCGGGAAACTCGTCAAAACTCGCAGTTTTGACCTCTTCCGGCCAGGTTTATATGCTATTACTCACTGATTTTGGATCTTGCTGCGATCCAAATGTTTTGCGAACCCCGAGCTCAGGTTACGGGGAACTCGTAAAAACTCGCAATTTTGGCCTATTCTGGCCACTATTCTATGCTATTCTGACCCACAGTTTTGTATGCTATTAGTCACTGATTTTGGGTCCTACTATGATCCAGACGCTTCGGGAACCCCGATGTCCGGTTATAGGAAACTCGCCAAAACTAGCAGTTTTGGCCTATTGTGGCCAATTTTGTATCCTATTAGTAACTCATTTTGTGTCGTCCGACGTTCCAAATGTTTCGGGAACTGTGGGTCCGGTTTCGGGGAACTCGTCAAAACTCGCAGTTTTGACCTATTCGGCCAGGTTTGTATGCTATTACTCACTAATTTTGGAGCGTGCTGCGATCCGAATGTTTTGCGAACCCCGGGCCTATTCTCGCCACTTTTGTGTGCTATTAGTCACTGATTTTTGGTCATGATGTCATCCGAACGTTCCGGGAACCCCGGGGTCCGGTTACGGGGAACTCGTGAAAACTCACAATTTTGGCCTGTTCTGGCCACTTCTGTATGCTATTAGTCACCGATTTTGGGTCCTGCTATGATTGGAATATTTCGGGAACCCTATGGTCCATTTTGACCTATTCTGGCCAGGTTTCGGGGAACTTGTCAAAACTCTTAGTTTTGACCTATTCTGGCCAGGTTTGTATGCAATTACTCACTGATTTTGGTTCCTGCTGCGATCCAAACATTTTGGCAACACCGGGGTTCAGTTACGGGGAATTTGTCAAAACTCGCGGTTTTGGTCTATTCCGACCAGTTTTGTATGCTATTACTCACTGATTTTGGTTCCTGCTGCGATCCAAACCTTTTGGGAACCCCAGGGTCTGCTTTCGGGAAACTCGTCAAAACTCGCAGTTTTGACCTCTTCCGGCCAGGTTTATATGCTATTACTCACTGATTTTGGATCGTGCCGCGATCCAAATGTTTTGCGAACCCCGAGCTCAGGTTACGGGGAACTCGTAAAAACTCGCAATTTTGGCCTATTCTGGCCACTTTTCTATGCGATTCTGACCCACAGTTTTGTATGCTATTAGTCACTGATTTTGGGTCCTACAGCAATCCAGACGCATCGCGAACCCCTATGTCCGGTTATAGGGAACTCGTCAAAACTCGCAGTTTTGGCCTATTTGTGGCCAATTTTGTATCCTATTAGTCACTCATTTTGGGTCGTCCGACGTTCCAAATGTTTCGGGAACTGTGGGTCTGGTTTCGGGGAACTCGTCAAAACTCGGAGTTTTGACATATTTGGCCAGGTTTGTATGCTATTACTCACTAATTTTGGAGCGTGCTGCGATCCGAATGTTTTGCGAACCCCGGGCCTATTCTGGCCACTTTTGTATGCTATTAGTCACTGATTTTTGGTCATGATGTCATCCGAATGTTCCGGGAACCCCTGGGTCCGGTTACGGGGAACTCGTGAAAACTCACAATTTTGGCCTATTCTGGCCACTTCTGTATGCTATTAGTCACTGATTTTGGGTCCTGCTATGATTGGATAATTCGGAAACCCTATGGTCCATTTTGACCTATTCTGGCCAGGTTTCGGGGAACTTGTAAAAAATCTTAGTTTTAACCTATTCTTGCCAGGTTTGTATGCTATTACTCACTGATTTTGGTTCCTGCTGCGATCCAAACATTTTGGGAACACCGGGGTCCGGTTACGGGGAATTTGTCAAAACTCGCGGTTTTGATCTATTCTGACCAGTTTTGTATGCTATTACTCACTAAGTTTGGTTCCTGCTGCGATCCAAACATTTTGGGAACCCCAGGGTCTGGTTTCGGTAAACTCGTCAAAACTCGCAGTTTTGACCTCTTCCGGCCAGGTTTATATGCTATTACTCACTGATTTTGGATCGTGCTGCGATCCAAATGTTTTGCGAACCCCGAGATCAGGTTACGGGGAACTCGTAAAAACTCGCAATTTTGGCCTATTCTGGCCACTTTTCTATGCTATTCTGACCCACAGTTTTGTATGCTATTAGTCACTGATTTTGGGTCCAACTACGATCCAGACGCTTCGGGAACCCCGATGTCCGGTTATAGGAAACTCGCCAAAACTTGCAGTTTTGGCCTATTGTGGCCAATTTTGTATCCTATTAGTAACTCATTTTGGGTCGTCCGACGTTCCAAATGTTTCGGGAACTGTGGGTCCGGTTTCGGAGAACTCGTCAAAACTCGCAGTTTTGACCTATTCGGCCAGGTTTGTATGCTATTACTCACTAATTTTGGAGCGTGCTGCGATCCGAATGTTTTGCGAACCCCGGGCCTATTCTCGCCACTTTTGTGTGCTATTAGTCACTGATTTTTGGTCATGATGTCGTCCGAACGTAACGGGAACCCCGGGGTCCGGTTACGGGGAACTCGTGAAAACTCACAATTTTGGCCTGTTCTGGCCACTTCTGTATGCTATTAGTCATCGATTTTGGGTCCTGCTATGATTGGAATATTTCGGGAACCCTATGGTCCATTTTAACCTATTCTGGCCAGGTTTCGGGGAACTTGTCAAAACTCTTAGTTTTGACCAATTCTGGCCTGGTTTGTATGCTATTACTCACTGATTTTGGTTCCTACTGCGATCCAAACATTTTGGCAACACCGGGGTCCGGTTACGGGGAATTTGTCAAAACTCGCGGTTTTGGTCTATTCCGACCAGTTTTGTATGCTATTACTCACTGATTTTGGTTCCTGGTGCGATCCAAACATTTTGGGAACCCCAGGGTCTGCTTTCGGGAAACTCGTCAAAACTCGCAGTTTTGACCTCTTCCGGCCAGGTATATATGCTATTACTCACTGATTTTTGATCGTGCCGCGATCCAAATGTTTTGCGAACCCCGAGCTCAGGTTACGGGGAACTCGTAAAAACTCGCAATTTTGGCCTATTCTGGCCACTTTTCTATGCGATTCTGACCCACAGTTTTGTATGCTATTAGTCACTGATTTTGGGTCCTACTGCGATCCAGACGCTTCGGGAACCCCTATGTCCGGTTATAGGGAACTCGCCAAAACTCGCAGTTTTGGCCTATTGTGGCCAATTTTGTATCCTATTACTCACTCATTTTGGGTCGTTTGACGTTCCAAATGTTTCGGGAACTGTGGGTCCGGTTTCCGGGAACTCGTCAAAACTCGCAGTTTTGACCTATTCGGCCAGGTTTGTATGCTATTACTCACTAATTTTGGAGCGTGCTGCGATCCGAATGTTTTGCGAACCCCGGGCCTATGCTAGCCACTTTTGTATGCTATTAGTCAGTGATTTTTGGTCATGATGTCACCCGAACGTTCCAGGAACCCCGGGGTCCGGTTACGGGGAACTCGTGAAAACTCACAATTTTGACCTATTCTGGCCACTTCTGTATGCTATTAGTCACTGATTTTGGGTCCTGCTATGATTGGAAAATTTCGGGAACCCTATGGTACATTTTGACCTATTCTAGCAAGGTTTCGGGGAACTTCTCAAAACTCTTAGTTTTGACCTATTCTGGCCAGGTTTGTATGCTATTACTCACTGATTTTGGTTCCTGCTGCGATCCAAACATTTTGGGAACACCGGGGTTCGGTTACGGGGAATTTGTCAAAACTCGCGGTTTTGGTCTATTCTGACCAGTTTTGTATGCTATTACTCACTGAGTTTGGTTCCTGCTGCGATCCAAACATTTTGGGAACCCCAGGGTCTGGTTTCGGGAAACTCGTCAAAACTCGCAGTTTTGACCTCTTCCGGCCAGGTTTATATGCTATTACTCACTGATTTTGGATCGTGCTGCGATCCAAATGTTTTGCGAACCCCGAGCTCAGGTTACGGGGAACTCGTAAAAACTCGCAATTTTGGCCTATTCTGGCCACTTTTCTATGCTATTCTGACCCACAGTTTTGTATGCTATTAGTCACTGATTTTGGGTCCTACTACGATCCAGACGCTTCGGGAACCCCGATGTCCGGTTATAGGAAACTCGCCAAAACTCGCAGTTTTGGCCTATTGTGGCCAATTTTGTATCCTATTAGTAACTCATTTTGGGTCGTCCGACGTTCCAAATGTTTCGGGAACTGTGGGTCCGGTTTCGGGGAACTCGTCAAAACTCCCAGTTTTGACCTATTCGGCCAGGTTTGTATGCTATTACTCACTAATTTTGGAGCGCGCTGCGATCCGAATGTTTTGCGAACCCCGGGCCTATTCTCGCCACTTTTGTGTGCTATTAGTCACTGATTTTTGGTCATGATGTCATCCGAACGTTCCGGGAACCCCGGGGTCCGGTTACGGGGAACTCGTGAAAACTCACAATTTTGGCCTGTTCTGGCCACTTCTGTATGCTATTAGTCACCGATTTTGGGTCCTGCTATGATTGGAATATTTCGGGAACCCTATGGTCCATTTTGACCTATTCTGGCCAGGTTTCGGGGAACTTGTCAAAACTCTTAGTTTTGACCTATTCTGGCCAGGTTTGTATGCTATTACTCACTGATTTTGGTTCCTGCTGCGATCCAAACATTTTGGCAACACCGGGGTTCCGTTACGGGGAATTTGTCAAAACTCGCGGTTTTGGCCTATTGCGACCAGTTTTGTATGCTATTACTCACTGATTTTGGTTCCTGCTGCGATCCAAACCTTTTGGGAACCCCAGGGTCTGCTTTCGGGAAACTCGTCAAAACTCGCAGTTTTGACCTCTTCCGTCCAGGTTTATATGCTATTACTCACTGATTTTGGATCGTGCCGCGATCCAAATGTTTTGCGAACCCCGAGCTCAGGTTACGGGGAACTCGTAAAAACTCGCAATTTTGGCCTATTCTGGCCACTTTTCTATGCGATTCTGACCCACAGTTTTGTATGCTATTAGTCACTGATTTTGGGTCCTACTGCAATCCAGACGCATCGCGAACCCCTATGTCCGGTTATAGGGAACTCGTCAAAACTCGCAGTTTTGGCCTATTTGTGGCCAATTTTGTATCCTATTAGTCACTCATTTTGGGTTGTCCGACGTTCCAAATGTTTCGGGAACTGTGGGTCTGGTTTCGGGGAACTCGTCAAAACTCGGAGTTTTGACCTATTTGGCCAGGTTTGTATGCTATTACTCACTAATTTTGGAGCGTGCTGCGATCCGAATGTTTTGCGAACCCCGGGCCTATTCTGGCCACTTTTGTATGCTATTAGTCACTGATTTTTGGTCATGATGTCATCCGAATGTTCCGGGAACCCCTGGGTCCGGTTACGGGGAACTCGTGAAAACTCACAATTTTGGCCTATTCTGGCCACTTCTGTATGCTATTAGTCACTGATTTTGGGTCCTGCTATGATTGGATAATTCGGAAACCCTATGGTGCATTTTGACCTATTCTGGCCAGGTTTCGGGGAACTTGTAAAAAATCTTAGTTTTAACCTATTCTTGCCAGGTTTGTATGCTATTACTCACTGATTTTGGTTCCTGCTGCGATCCAAACATTTTGGGAACACCGGGGTCCGGTCACGGGGAATTTGTCAAAACTCGCGGTTTTGATCTATTCTGACCAGTTTTGTATGCTATTACTCACTAAGTTTGGTTCCTGCTGCGATCCAAACATTTTGGGAACCCCAGGGTCTGGTTTCGGGAAACTCGTCAAAACTCGCAGTTTTGACCTCTTCCGGCCAGGTTTATATGCTATTACTCACTGATTTTGGATCGTGCTGCGATCCAAATGTTTTGCGAACCCCGAGCTCAGGTTACGGGGAACTCGTAAAAACTCGCAATTTTGGCCTATTCTGGCCACTTTTCTATGCTATTCGGACCCACAGTTTTGTATGCTATTAGTCACTGATTTTGGGTCCTACTACGATCCAGACGCTTCGGGAACCCCGATGTCCGGTTATAGGAAACTCGCCAAAACTTGCAGTTTTGGCCTATTGTGGCCAATTTTGTATCCTATTAGTAACTCATTTTGGGTCGTCCGACGTTCCAAATGTTTCGGGAACTGTGGGTCCGGTTTCGGGGAACTCGTCAAAACTCGCAGTTTTGACCTATTCGGCCAGGTTTGTATGCTATTACTCACTAATTTTGGAGCGTGCTGCGATCCGAATGTTTTGCGAACCCCGGGCCTATTCTCGCCACTTTTGTGTGCTATTAGTCACTGATTTTTGGTCATGATGTCATCCGAACGTTCCGAGAACCCCGGGGTCCGGTTACGGGGAACTCGTGAAAACTCACAATTTTGGCCTGTTCTGGCCACTTCTGTATGCTATTAGTCACCGATTTTGGGTCCTGCTATGATTGGAATATTTCGGGAACCCTATGGTCCATTTTGACCTATTCTGGCCAGGTTTCGGGGAACTTGTCAAAACTCTTAGTTTTGACCAATTCTGGCCAGGTTTGTATGCTATTACTCACTGATTTTGGTGCCTGCTGCGATCCAAACATTTTGGCAACACCGGGGTCCGGTTACGGGGAATTTGTAAAAACTCGCGGTTTTGGTCTATTCCGACCATTTTTGTATGCTATTACTCACTGATTTTGGTTCCTGGTGCGATCCAAACATTTTGGGAACCCCAGGGTCTGCTTTCGGGAAACTCGTCAAAACTCGCAGTTTTGACCTCTTCCGGCCAGGTTTATATGCTATTACTCACTGATTTTTTATCGTGCCGCGATCCAAATGTTTTGCGAACCCCGAGCTCAGGTTACGGGGAACTCGTAAAAACTCGCAATTTTGGCCTATTCTGGCCACTTTTCTATGCGATTCTGACCCACAGTTTTGTATGCTATTAGTCACTGATTTTGGGTCCTACTGCAATCCAGACGCGTCGCGAACCCCGATGTCCGGTTATAGGGAACTCGTCAAAACTCGCAGTTTTGGCCTATTTGTGGCCATTTTTGTATCCTATTAGTCACTCATTTTGGGTCGTCCGACGTTCCAAATGTTTCGGGAACTGTGGGTCTGGTTTCAGGGAACTCGTCAAAACTCGGAGTTTTGACCTATTTGGCCAGGTTTGTATGCTATTACTCACTAATTTTGGAGCGTGCTGCGATCCGAATGTTTTGCGAACCCCGGGCCTATTCTGGCCACTTTTGTATGCTATTAGTCACTGATTTTTGGTCATGATGTCATCCGAATGTTCCGGGAACCCCGGGGTCCGTTTTTGGCGAACTTGTAAAAACTCTTAGTTTTACCTATTCTGGCCAGGTTTGTATGCTATTACTCACTGATTTTTGTTCCTGTTGCGATCCAAACATTTTGGGAACACCGGGGTCCGGTTATGGGGAATTTATCAAAACTCGCGGTTTTGGTCTATTCCGACCAGTTTTGTATGCTATTACTCACTGATTTTGGTTCCTACTGCGATCCAAACATTTTGGGAACCCCAGGGTCCGGTTTCGGGGAACTCGTCAAAACTCGCAGTTTTGACCTATTCCGGCCAGGTTTATATGCTATTACTCACTGATTTTGGATCGTGCTGCGATTCGAATGTTTTGCGAACCCCGGGCTCAGGTTTCGGGGAAGTCGTAAAAACTCGCAATTTTGGCCTAGTCTGGCAACTTTTGTATGCTATTAATCACTGATTTTGGGTCCTACTGCGATCCAGACGCTTCGGGAACCCCGATGTCCGGTTATAGGGAACCCGTCAAAACTCGCAGCTTTGGCCTATTGTGGCCAATTTTGTATCCTATTAGTCACTGATTTTGGTTCCTCCTGCGTTCCAAATTTTTCGGGAACGCTGGGTCCGGTGTCGGGGAACTCGTCAAAACTCGCAGTTTTGACCTATTCGGCCAGGTTTGTATGCTATTACTCACTCATTTTGGGTCCTGCTATGATTGGAATATTTCGGGAACCCTATGGTCCGTTTACGGGGAACTCGTCAATACTCGCAGTTTTACTCACTGATTTTGGGTCCTGCTCCGGTCCAAACGTTTTGGGAACCCCGGGGTCCGTTTTTGGCGAACTTGTAAAAACTCTTAGTTTTACCTATTCTGGCCAGGTTTGTATGCTATTACTCACTGATTTTTGGTCCTGTTGCGATCCAAACATTTTGGCAACACCGGGGTCCGGTTACGGGGAATTTATCAAAACTCGCGGTTTTAGTCTATTCCGACCAGTTTTGTATGCTATTACTCACTGATTTTGGTTCCTGCTGCGATACAAATATTTTGGGAACCCAGGGTCCGGTTTCGGGGAACTCGTCAAAACTCTTAGTTTTGACCTATTCGGCCAGATTTGTATGTTATTACTCACTAATTTTGGATCGTGCTGCGATCCGAATGTTTTGCGAACATTTCTTGGTATATTTTCTCTTATCTGAAAATATATTTTTTTAAATAGACAAATCGACATATGCTAGTAATCACGCTTCATTTCTTGGTTCCGAAATGTCTCTAAAGCAAGATGTAGCTCCTCCAACAACTTATATATGAAATGATATCATTTAACACTTTTCTCGTAACCGTTTTATTCATTACATATAGATTTTCTCTTCCCGGGGAAGTGGAATATTTTTCAAATAGGGTAGTCACCATATTACAACATCATTTTCTTCATTTCTTAGTTTGCCACTACTTTGTGCAGCAGTATTTAGCTCAGCCTTATGTAGGAATTATACATCATTAGAATCATTTTCGCCTCATCTTAATGAGTCAATTTAGATTTCCGTTCGTCTAAAACTGAAAATTATATTATATGGCATCGTCGACAGATAACAGTAGCCTTTCGACCAATTCTATATTACATCATAGTTTTTGTTGCATGATGTACCTCAACAACAACTTACATCTAGAAATCAGACAATTCGTAATATGTTTTGTACCATTTCAATCCATCATGGTATATTTTCTCTTGTGTGAAACTGAAAAGTTGCTTAAATAGCAAAATTTACATATGCTATAAGTCCTGCTTCATTTGTTGATGTCAAAGTTGTCTCTGCAGCAGTATGTAGCTCCTCCAAAAATTTATTTGTACAAATGATACAATTTTAGCACGTTTAGATAACCTTTTTATTCATTACTGTAAATTTCCATATCCTATAAATTGAAACATTTTTAAAACAGGATAGAAGTCATATTACAACAACCTTTCCTTTACTTCATGCTTCGGGATTAGTCTCTGCAGCAGTATGTAGCTCCTCTTATATAGGAATCATTCATCTTTAGCACCATTTTCGTACCCTCTCGATTCATCACTCTAGATTTTCACTTCATGTGAAAGTGAAAACATATTTACATAGCATCTCGACATATTCCACTATGACGCCCTCGGCTTATCGTACGCTAATCAAACACGCAAATGCGTACGATCAAACCCAAGGACTCACGGGGTGATATCACAACACAACTCTAGACACAAATAAAATAACATAAGCTTCATATTACAAGCCAGGGGCCTCGAGGGCTAGAATACGAAAGCTCGATAAGCACACGAGTCAGCGGAAGCAACAAATATCTGAGTACAGACATAAAACAACATGGGGTGCCTTAGAGAAGGCTAGCACAAAAGATACAACGATCGAACGAGGCGAGGCCTCCTGCCTGGGAACCTCCTAACTACTCCTGATCATCAGCGGCCTCCACGTAGTAGTAGGCACCGTCGGGGTAGCAGTCGTCGGTGGCGGGGACCTCCATCTCCTGGGCTTCATCATCTGGTCGCAGCAAACGGAACAAGGGAACAAGGGGGGAGCAAAGCAGCGGTGAGTACTCATCCAAAGTACTCGCAAGTCTTACATCAGAACTATTCTAATTATGCATCAGTATCAAAGAAGGGGGGTATATGTGGACTGACTGCAGCAATGCGAGAATAGAGAGAGAAGGCCTAGTCCTATCGAAGACTAGCATCTTCAGGGTCTTGCAGCAATAGACGAGAGTAGAACACGGGTAAAACATTAATAGTCATAATGTTGCAGCAATATTAAAGTGAGGTCACGCCTAAAGATCCTCCCTTGACTCCCTACGAGGAAGCAATCCCGAGGCAAACTAATCATCCAGTTAAGTAACAATTGTAGTTGTATAAGATCGGGGCACAACTCCAAGTCGTCCTGTAACCGTGGACACGGCTATCCGAATAGTTAATTTTCATCCCTGCAGGGGTGCACCACATGTCCCGTCACGCTCGATAACACTCTGGCCGGACATACTTTTCTGGGTCCTGCCCGGCCTCGGAATATCGACACGTCGCAGCCCCACCTAAGACTAATCAGAGAGGCCAGCCCGCCGGTCTAAATCCTAAGCACAAAGGGTTCATGGGCTCAGTTCCCCTTCACGCTCCTGCACGTGGCGTGGGCGGCCGACGTCAGTCCTAGCATCCCTTAATCACAAGCGCGATGCATCTCGGGACCACTCGGGCGCGCGCCGCTACACTGCTGGCATCTGAAAAGCTTCGGCTGATACCGCGACGCCGAGTACCCATAATTCTTCCCGCGTAGCCGGTTAGTGCGAAAAGGTCTCCGACCAACCCAGATCAAATACCCAAATCCATTAGAATTTTAATTAGGCCAACAAAACAGTCTCACGGGAATCCACCCGTCTTACAACTAATCACCGAAGATCCCAGTAACATGGTCGAGTAACTGTGTGGCTGTAACATCGGGGGGAATCCGAGGTATCACCCTCGTTGGATCCCGAACGATGTACCCGTCAAGGTGGGCTTAGAGGAATCACCCTCGGGTGTCCCACACTCGCGGGGTTGCACGACAGAGGCGTCATCGGGAATGGTGAAAGAGGAATCACCCTCGATAACCACGACCGACTAGCTATACTACAGGGATATCATCAGGAGTACTTAGCGAGGTGTCACCCTCGTTACCCGATAGTATCTCTGTAGCGTCGTACAACGAAGGGGGGGAAGTGTTGTGTCGGGTCTGGCTCGTCGATCAGAGATCGAGATTGAAAACAAGCGGGGCAACTGAGCTACGGGGTCAGAGGGGATGACTACTCCACCTATACTAAGCATATTAAAAGTACAGGACTGAAAGTAGCAGTTCATCAAAAACAGGCCATGCATCAGATATAGGAGCTAACTACAACAGTAGCAAAAATACTAATGCAAGCAGTAGGAAGAAAGACATAGGCGATATAGGAATGATCAAGGGGAGTTTGCTTGCCTTGCTGCTCTGCGGCAAAGGACTGATCGGCAGGGTCGTAGATGTACCCGGCAGCAGCGTCAGTCTCGGGGTCTACCGGTAAGAAGAGGGGGAAGAAACAATAAATAATAGCACCGATGCAACACAAAGCATGACATGGAAAGATGCAGGCTAGACATGAGCTAACGCAGCAACATCCGTCATAGACGGGTCGGAAGAATATCTGACGATATTTTTCGGGTCTCGGGCTACTACCGGTTATACTGGAAATGATGGAAAAGATCCAAGTTTGCTATGCTAGGGACGCGTGACAGACGAACGGACCGTGTATCCGGGTTCGTCTCGCTTTGCTGATCAACTTTCATGTTGAAAATATTTTGATCTGACTTACGGATTATTTAATATTAATTTTCAAAGTTTTATTAATTATTTAGGAATTAAAAACAGATTTAAAAGATTTAATAAAATTTCATTATGACATCATCGCGATGTCAGGCTGACATCAACATTTGACCGGTCAACTGACGAGCGGGTCCCGAACGTCATAGGCACAAGTTTTAATATCGATTAAATATTGATTTATCACATTAATTTAGTGAGGGACCCGCGTGTCATTCTCCAATTATGTTAATTAATTATTCTAATTAACAGATTAACTTATATATTTATTTAACTAATTCATTAACTCATTAATTAATTATTATATCTATTTATTTATTTATTTAAGAAAAACATTATTTTTTTAATTTATATTAACTCTCGCGTGGGGCCTCCCTGTCATAGACAGCGGGTGCATTGGCCCCACCGGTAAGTGGCCTAAGGCTATTTTCCCATTTTTTTATTAGATACCTAACCGTGCAAATACCGTATTCCTCTAAATATCCATATACGCAAATACATACATCACATCTCATACATACATCACATCAATTGTTTTTTTTTCTTTTTTTTTCTTTTCTCTCACAACACTCATCTCTCTCTCTGTGTTAACACAGACAGAGAACTCTCTCTAACTCCACCTAGAAGAACACAAACTTCAAATCCTCCTACCGGAGTCTACCGTCGACGGATCGAGGCCCCGTTTGCCGGAACGGAACCGGGACGGCGAGGAGATCGACATGGTGGGAGGAGCCCGAGGAGGGGCTCACCGACGGTGACCAGACGGCCCGATGAAGCCGGAGTTCGTACGAAGATGACGGTGGAGACGGGTGTGCCGGCGAGGAGGAGCCGGTGAGGAGGGCCCCCCGGAGATGGAGCCGCCGACGGGGAGGGGTGGCCACCGTAGAGGTGAGGGCCGTCGGAGGTGGACCTCCCGGAAGGGGCCGCCCGCCGAGATGGGGGGGGCGAGGTGGCCGGGGCCCTCCGCGGGAGGAAGGAGGCCGCCGGCGGGAGGAAGGAGGCCGTGGGGGGAGGAGGCCGCCGGCGGGAGTTGGTGGCCGTGGGGGGAGGAGGCCGCCGGCGGGAGGAGGTGGCCGTGAGGGGGGGGGGCTCGCCGCGGGAGGTAGGAGGCGGTGGAGAGGCGGGCTCGCCGGCGGGAGGCAGGGGGGCGACGGGAGGGGAGCCGAGGTGGGTGGCGAGGGTCGTGGGGAGGGAGAGGGGGTCGTGGGGGATCTGGCGCGGGGGGGACCGAGAAGGAGGGGTGGGGCTCCTGTCGGTGGGGTGGGTGGTCACGGGGGAGTGGGGGGGCGTGGCGGCGCCCAGGGGGGGAGGGAGTAGCGAGGGGAGGGGCTAGGGTTTAGTGGGAGGGGGCACGGGGGGGCCTGGTGGTTGGCTGTGTGGGCCGGCCTGCTGGGTCGGTGGCCCAGTTGGGCCGGTGGGATTTGTATTTTTTTTCTTTTTTCTTTTTAGTTAATTTTTTATAGTTTATGTTTTATTCATTTAGAGGCTCTAAATCATTTCTAAAAATGCATGATTCAACTTCACAAATCATTTGGGAATATTTGTAACTCATCGGACATTTTTATTTTTGCATTCGAAACTTCCCTCATTTGACTTTAAATTAGATATGATAATTGCTTTGCTTTTATTTAAGTGACAACTTATTTTAGATAAATTTGATGACGTGGGAGAATTAGTGTGTGATTATTGTAGCTTAATTTTCCCGGGGCGTGACATCCACTCGCCTTTCCTTCATTTCAATCTTCAAGAGTAGTTATCGATGCATTATATACATCACACAACGACTTAAATGTGGAAATCGGACAACTTGTAATATGTTTTGTATAATTTCGTACCATCATGGTATATTTTTCTCTTATGTGAAACTGAAAAGTTGTTTAAATAGTGAAATCGACATATGCTATCAGTCCTGTTTCATTTGTTGCTGTCAAAGTTGTCTCTGGAGCAGTATGTAGCTCCTCCAAAAACTTATTTGTACAAATGATATAATTTTAGCACATTTTCATAATCTTTTCATTCATTACTGTATATTTCCCTACCGTGTAAACTGAAACATTTTTCAAACAGGATAGAAGTCATATTACAACAACCTTTCCTTCATTTCATACTTCGATATTAGTCTTTGCAGCAGTATGTGGCTCCTTTTATATAGGAATCATACATCTTTAGCACCATTTTCGTACCCTCTTTATTCATCACTCTAGATTTTCACTTCATGTGAAAATGAAAACATATTTGTATAGCATCTCCACATATTCAACACACCTTTCCATCATTTCAATCTTCAAGAGGAGTTACCGTTGCATTATATACCTCACACAACGACTTACATGTGAAAATCGGACAACTTGTAATATTATTCGTATTGTTTCGGTCCAACATGGTATATTTTGTCTTATCTGAAAATATATTTTTTTAAATAGACAAATCGACATATGCTAGTAATCACGCTTCATTTCTTGCTTCCGAATATGTCTCTACATCAAGATGTAGCTCCTCCAACAACTTATATATGAAATGATATCATTTAACACTTTTCTCGTAACCGTTTTATTCATTACATATAGATTTTCTCTTTCCGGGGAAGCGGAATATTTTTCAAATAGGGTACTCGCCATATTACAACATCATTTTCTTCATTTCATAGTTTGCCACTACTTTGTGCAGCCGTATGTGGCTGAGCCTTATGTAGGAATTATACATCATTAGAATCATTTTCCCAAGATCTTAATTAGTCATTTAGATTTCCGTTTGTCTAAAATTGAAATTGTCTCTGCATGATAGTTTTTGTTGCATGATGTACCTCAAACAACAACTTACATGTAGAAATCAGACAATTCGTAATATGTTTTGTACCATTTCAATCCATCATAGTATATTTTCTCTTGTGTGAAACTGAAAAGTTGCTTAAATAGAAAAATTTACATATGCTATCAGTCCTGCTTCATTTGTTGATGTCAAAGTTGTCTCTGTAGCAGTATGTAGCTCCTCCAAAAATTTATTTGTACAAATGATACAATTTTAGCACGTTTAGATAACCTTTTTATTCATTACTATAAATTTCCATATCCTACAAACTGAAACATTTTTAAAACAGGATACAAGTAATATTACAACAAACTTTCCTTTATTTCATGCTTCGGGATTAGTCTCTGCAGCACTATGTAGCTCCTCTTATATAGGAATCATACATCTTTAGCACCATTTTCGTACCCTCTCGATTCATCACTCTAGATTTTCACTTCATGTGAAAATGAAAACATATTTACATAGAATCTCGACATATTCCTGTCGGGACCCCGATCCTAAGCCGTAGGAATCCAGCCTGTAACACATCGCATCCCTTTGCGGTCTCACGCACGGTTATCTCCACGGCTGCAGCATTACCTTAGCCGGGACCGTTTGCGTCTTTTGACTCACGTATGCAATAGTGTCGCTAGCATTCCAATGTCAAAGAACCCGGATCGACATGTCTAGTCATAAACCGAAGTGGCAGTACCGCACAAGGACAGGCATACATGACCCAGCAAAGCAGGTGTCGGTCATCAGCGAATGTAGACGAGTCGTAGCAAGCTACAAGGACTCCATTACATCGCGTGACATTTCCCAAAGGGGACAGACACATGAGCTAAGAAGGACACATGCCGGTCAACCAATGTGTCCGGAGCAGTAGCGAATTACCAAGGCCCATTGGATCACAAAGGGGCATTTCCTTGTAAGGAGTGCTACTAAAGTTCACGACTAGATAATCGAACCCCATACATATCCAGCATGACACACGTACGCATGGCATACCGATATGTATAGATACATCGATGGCATCACAACATAACCATAAACATACAAGCTTTACTTAAGAGGCTCGGAAGAGCCACACACATAATATTACACATTAAGGGTCTCACGACCCATAATAGCAGTCATTCAATTACAAGCCAGCAGATGAGTTTAAACTGTCTGAGTACAGACAGGGCAACTAGAAGGCACATGGCCTGACTATACTACAGATCCAACGTAGGGCCAGATCATAGCTGGGACACCAGCTACTCGTCGTCGTCGATGTCTACGAAAAACCCTCCATTAGGGTCATTAGCAACCTCTGCATCATTTATTAAGCAAACATGAGTACGAAGGTACTCAGCAAGACTTTAGGACAACTAACTACTCATGCAAGGTATCAAAAGGTATTGTGGGGTTTCATGCAGAAAGCCAGCATTTGACTCGGCGCTAGACAACTTGCATTTTTAAATAATTTTGACAACTTGACTTCTCGCACACGAGTCCACTAACACCACAACAATACACTATCGTGGAATCATTCCGTCTCCGTACGGAAATGCCGTCCACGACACTCACGCTTATCTTGGCAATTTTATGAGTATCTATGAACAACATATGTCTCCAAGTAGTCCCTATCCGCGGACGCGGCTATTCGAATAGATCATAACCCTGCAGGGGTGTACTTCGTCACACACGCTCTCGCCACTTATCGCCATGTGCACGTCATGCACCTCGGAAACCTTCAAGCGGAAGCCCAGCGAGGGAGTCGGCCACGACCGTTAACAACACTAGTACCTAGTCCAGGTTTATCGCCTATCTGAGAGTAAGCCGTACGGAAGTCCGGCCGAGGTTTCCGCCACGGCCTCAAACGATGTGCGCAGGGTTCCCAAGCCCACCATCCGGGTGCCACTTGGTACACTGTGCCACTGTCTACCGCATCACGGTCCACCTCTCAGGTCAGCACCATGCACGGCCTCCAGCATTACTATAAACACCAGAAACTACTTGCAACTCCTGGACCGAGTACTAAACGATTAATAGGCCGAGCGGGGTCATATTTCAGGGCCCAGCATGTGGTAGTATCTAGTCTTGGATTACATACACGGAACTCAGTTCCTAAGGACGGTTCCAATGAAACAACCCGCCATGTACTCCTACACAGCCTTTCACCGGTACCTTTACCAAGCAGATTCAACACACAACCTTTGCTTACCGAACACATTCTCACAATTCTGTTCATCTCCCAGATGACAGACCATACACAACTCTAAGCATAGCATGCATAGCAGGATAAGGCACATCATAGCTCAAACAACTACCAGGTATGCTAGGTTGCAAGGTTCGGCTATTTACTGTGACAAGGTTAGGTCATGCAAAGGAAGTGGGTTCAACTAACGTGGCAAAAGCAGTTGAAGCATTTGATCCTAATGCAATAAATAAGTGCAGGAGCAAGAACATGGGAATTATCGGGATGATCAAAAGGGTTGCTTGCCTTGTTGCTCAGAGGAGGGACGATATCCGTGAGACGGATATTCGGTTGAATCCGGGGGTGCGGAGCCTACCGAAATGAATGGCAATATTCAATAACAATCATATGCAATCAAAATGATGCATGAGCATGGCATGATAATGCAAAGTGACAAACTAATAATCAACATGTGTTAGGTTTGAAGTTGATTTGAATCACATTGAAATATCAATTCAAACGAGGTATTCTCGAATACCGATTTAATTGATTCGACCTGATGCTCAGATCAACTTGATGTTAACATGCATGAGATGTCATGTTAGGGTACTGAATTGTAATTAGGACAGTGTGTGATCATGGAATTCATATTGAAATTTGAATATTTTCCAAATTCCATTTAAAAAGTAATTCTAAGAATTGAATTATTCCTTATTCTACATGTTAGGGTTCTATAACTTTTTCAAACATGGTTGAAAATAGCATATTCAAAATCCTTGAATTTTTCTGATGTTTTTTCATATCTAAACTATTTTCATTGGAGTTACAGATTAATTTCTATGATTTTTACAAGTTTTAGCAATTTCCTGGATTTATTTCTATACTGGAAATTCTCTTTATTGCATCAGCCTGACGTCAGCAGGTCAGCCGACCTGTTCAGGTCAAACCTGACAGGGGGGACCCACTAGTCAGCCTCTCTAAGATTAATCCCGCGCTGACGAGCCCCTAAACTGAGTTGACTTGGCCTTCGGCCCACTGTCAGCGAGAGTTTAAGCTCCTAATCTACTAGATTAGCTTTGCCACGTCGGCCCCCACCGGAGCATGGCCGGCGGCGACCATGGGCGCGGCGGAGAGCTCGCCGGAGAGAGCTTGACAGCGCATCGGCCGTCGGTTTTGGGCGCAGAAAGGAGCTACGGGTAGCTGGTGCAAGGCCGCATCTAGCGGGGGCATCAGGGGAGGCTAGGGTCGCCGGGAGAGGCGCCGGCGATGAGCCGAAGCTCGGCCTTCTACAAGTGATGGATCTAGGGCACGGGGAGGGCAACTGAAGGGCTCATCACATCCCTGGCGGCTCCAGGAGCTCGATCCCTAGCTCGAGCGCGTGGAACATACACCACAGCGACGGCGACGACATGACCGGCGGCGAGGAGCTCTCGGCCTTGGGGGGAACGGGGCTACGGTGTACGGAAGAGCGTGGGGTGAGAGGGAAACGATGACGAGCTCACGGCGGTTCCCATGGTGTTGACATGGCCTTGGGCCCACTGTCAGCGAGAGTTTAAGCTCCTAATCTACTGGATTAGCTTTGCCACGTCGGTCCCCACCGGAGCATGGCCGGCGGCAACCACGAGCGCGGCGGAGGGCTCGCCGAAGAGAGCTAGACAACGCATCGGCCGTCGGTTTTGGGCGCAGAAAGGAGCTACGGGTAGCTGGTGCAACGCCGCATCTAGCGGGGGCATCAGGGGAGGCTAGGGTCGCCGGGAGAGGCGCCGTCGACGAGCCGAAGCGGCGGCCGAAGCTCGGCCTTCTACGAGTGATGGCTCTAGGGCACGGGGAGGGCAGCTGAAGGGCTCATGACATCCCTGGCGGCTCCAGGAGCTCGATCCCTAGCTCGGGCGCGTGGAACATACACCAGAGCGACGACGACGACATGACCGGCGGCGAGGAGCTCTCGGCCTTGGGGGCAACGGGGCTACGGTGTACGGAAGAGCGTGGGGTGAGAGGGAAACGATGACGAGCTCACGGCGGTTCCGATGGTGTTGTTGTAGGGCTCGGGGGTGCGCCGGAGGGAGCGAATCGACGGGAGAGGTCCGGCGGCCGGAGGTGGAAGACGATGGCGTTGGGGCGATGCAGAGCTCGGGGAGACATCGGCTTCTGCAGGGAGGACCAGCTCGACGAGGCGAAGCTGCTGGACTACTCGGAGGGAGGTTCTCGTGGCTAGAAGCGCTGTGGCTCGAGCTCGAGCTCGTGGTAATGGCGGCAGCAGGAGGGAGGAAAAGATCCGAGAGGAGGGGGGAACCGGTGCTGGGGAATGGATAGGGTCGGCCTTGGGGAGGATAACCCCGTTGTCGCGCTGTCCCGGGGGCTCTGGAGCTCGCCACGGCGAAGCAGGAGGTGGATGGGGCCGCCGTGGTCGATCTCCCCTCTGCCAGAAGGCAGAGGAAGAAGACGACCCTGCCCCTGGTGGGCTGGGCCTCCTCAGGCGACAGGTAAGATTTTCTTTCTCTTCTTTCTTTTCTATTTTTGTTTCTGTTTTGCTAACTATTGTTTTGCTATTTATTTCAGCTCCAAAATGGTTGTAAAAACTATTTTAAACACACCTGAATATTTGTTATAATATTCCCAACCATTTCCAAAGTTTTCAACATTTTGGAAAATTTAAAGTTTCTGTTTTCAAATTTAAAACGTGAACCCAGTAGCTTTTGCATTTATTTAAAATGCTTAAAGTGTCAAGAAAATAGTTTTCTCCAATGCTCATTTACTTTCATGATTAATCAGAAAGTTTGAACTTTTCTTGTGGCCATTTTGGGTTCATTGATTTTAACTAGTTTGAGATTTCCTTTGTTTTAAAGAAGTGGCTATGGTTTGAGTTTTTCCCTCACCTCTTTCTTTGTTCTAGTTGGAAAATCTTAGATGCAAATGCAAAGAAGACATGAGCACAAGACTAACTTGCTTAAGGGTTAGGGATGTGACAACTCACCCCCACTCAAAAGAATCTCGTCCCGAGATTTAGAAGTCATCGGGAATAACGCAGGATATTCAAGTCGGAGACGATCCTCTCTTTCCCAAGTTGCCTCCTTTTCAGAATGATTTGACCATTGAACTTTAAGAAACTTGAGGTTTCGACGTCGAGTGGTACGCTCAGCTTGATCAAGAATACGCACGGGGTATTCTCGGTATGAAAGGTTATCTTGGAGATCAAGCGTCTCGTGGTCCACTTCACGGATAGGATCCGAAAAGCAACGCCTGAGTTGCGAGACGTGGAAGACATCATGAACCTTGGAAAGATGCGGAGGAAGTTCCAACTGGCAGGAAACTTCTCCTCGTTTGGCAAGAATGCAAAAAGGACCAATGTAACGAGGAGCCAACTTGCCCTTGATACCGAATCGATGGGTACCCTTCAAAGGTGTAACCCGAAGGTAAGCCTTCTTGTCAACTTCAAAGGTCACAGCCTTACGATGACGATCATATTGGCTCTTTTGACGAGACTGGGCTGTTTTCAACTTTTCACGAATAATGCGAACCTGCTCTTCTGCATCCTGGATCATATCCGGGCCAAAGAGTTGCCTCTCTCCGGTTTCTGGCCAATTAAGAGGTGTCCGACATCTTCGTCCATAGAGAACTTCAAAAGGGGCTCTGCCCAAGCTTGATTGATAACTATTGTTATAAGCGAATTCGGCGAATGGAAGGCACTTCTCCCAATTCATACCGAACGATATAACACAAGTTTGGAGCATATCTTCTAGGATTTGATTCACTCTTTCTACTTGACCACTTGATTGAGGATGGAAAGCAGTGCTAAAAGATAAGTGAGTCCCCATGGCATTTTGAAAACTTCTCCTCCTCCTCCTCCTCCTCCTCCTCCTCCTTCTCCTCTTCTTCTTCTTCTTCTTTCTTTTCATTTTTCCTATTTCTTCTCCTCTTCTCCTCTTCTTGGACCTAAATTAGCTAACTATGTCTTTTTGGAGCTAAATGGGCTAATTATCCTATTTTAGAGGAAAACAAGCTAAGTATATAATATTAATGAGCTAACGAAGGTTCTTATGCCATTTAGAGGTTATTATGGCATTGTGGAGCTAAATGGGCTAATTATGTCATTGTTGGGGAAATTAAGGCAAGGAGAGTATGAAAGAGGAGAACAAATAGGAGGAGGAGGATAAGAAGAAGAAATAAAAAAGAAGGAGGAGAAGGAGGAGGAGGAGGAGAAGGACTAGAAGGTCCTTGGCCTTGTCCTCCTTGTCCTCCTCCTCCTCCTCCTCCTTCTCCTTCTTCTCCTCCTCCTTCTCTTCTCTTTCTCTTCTTCTTTTTGTTCTTCCTTTTCATTTCTCCTCTTCTCCTCTTCTTGGAGGTAAATTAGCTAACTATGTCTTTGTGGAGCTAAATGGGCTAATTATGTCATTGTTGGGGAAATTAAGGCAAGGAGAATATGAAAGAGGAGAAGAGAAACTGACTGTAGTGGTCATCAAGGAAGAGAAACACCTGGAGAAGGGTCGTGCGATGCCGCTCGGGAGTTATTCTGCAGAATAGATATTCTGCAGTGTCTCGGTTAGCATGATGACACTCAATTATTAATACTAGTTTATAATGAAACTCATCGTGCCAATCGAAGAGAAGACGGGCATCGGCGGAGGGACTTGACCGCTCTCCTCGCGCAGACCCTGAAGAGTGGGTCGTATTAGTTAGTAATGAAAGAGACATTACACACATGATTTGGCTAATGTGAAAAAAGAACTTACCACAAAAAGCTCGTACATGGCTCGTTGACCCGCCTCATTCCGGGACCTCTCCTCCTCAATCAATCGTCCCTCTAATCAAGAGCAGCCTGAAGAGCAGCCTGGCTTGCCAATCTCTCTTTCTCAAGAGCAGCCTGATTTGCCAATCTCTCTTTCTCAAGAGCAGCCTGGTTTGCCAATCTCTCTTTCTAAAGAGCACCCAGAAACACCATTCCTCGTTACCACAGTAATGATCTATGGTGACACACATAATGAAATGGATGAAAGTGTTCTTAGTCCGTACAGCTAACCTCGATGGCAAGATCGACTAGCTGTGGACGACGCATTATCTCAGGACAGCTGCTCGACTGGCGCGCCTTGATCTCCGGGAGAGTGAGTGGACTGTTGGGGAATGTCGCATGGGAAACAAAAAATTTCCTACGCGCACGAAGACCTATCATGGTGATGTCCATCTACGAGAGGGGATGTGTGATCTACGTACCCTTGTAGACCATACAGCAGAAGCGTTAGTGAACGCGGTTGATGTAGTGGAACATCCTCACGTCCCTCGATCCGCCCCGCGAACCGTCCCGCGATCAGTCCCACGATCTAGTGCCGAACGGACGGCACCTCCGCGTTCAGCACACGTATAGCTCGACGATGATCTCAGCCTTCTTGATCCAGCAAGAGAGACGGAGAGGTAGAAGAGTTCTCTGGCAGCGTGACGGCGCTCCGGAGGTTGGTGATGATCTTGTCTCAGCAGGGCTCCGCCCGAGCTCCGCAGAAACGCGATCTAGAGGAAAAACCGTGGAGGTATGTGGTCGGGCTGCCGTCGAAAAGTCGTCGTAAATCAGCCCTAAAACCTCCGTATATATAGGGGGAAGAGGGGGAGCCTTGCCTTGGGGATCAAGGAGCCCCAAGGGGGTCGGCCGAGCCAAGGGGGGAAGGTCTCCCCCCCAAACCGAGTCCAACTTGGTTTGGTGGGTGGAGTCCTTCTTCCCTTTCCCACCTCCTCCTTTTTTTTCTTTTCTCTTTGATTTTCTTCCTATGGCGCATAGGGCCTTCTTGGGCTGTCCCACCAGCCCCTAAGGGCTGGTGTGGCACCCCAAGGCCTATGGGCTTCCCCGGGGTGGGTTTCCCCCCCGCCGGTGAACTCCCCGAACACATTCGTCATTCCCGGTAGATTCCCGGTAACTCCGAAAACCTTCCGGTAATCAAATGAGGTCATCCTATATATCAATCTTCGTTTCCGGACCATTCTGGAAACCCTCGTGACGTCCGTGATCTCATCCGGGACTCCGAACAGCATTCGGTAACCAACCATATAACTCAAATACGCATAAAACAACGTCGAACCTTAAGTGTGCAGACCCTGCGGGTTCGAGAACTATGTAGACATGACCCGAGAGACTCCTCGGTCAATATCCAATAGCGGGACCTGGATGCCCATATTGGATCCTACATATTCTACGAAGATCTTATCGTCTGAACCTCAGTGCGAACGATTCATATAATCCCGTATGTCATTGCCTTTTTCCTTCGGCATATTACTTGCCCGAGATTCGATCGTCAGTATCCGCATACCTATTTCAATATCGTTTACCGGTAAGTCTCTTTACTCGTTCTGTAATACAAGATCCCACAACTTACACTAAGTCACATTGCTTGCAAGGCTTGTGTGTGATGTTGTATTACCGAGTGGGCCCCGAGATACCTCTCCGTCACACGGAGTGACAAATCCCAGTCTTGATCCATGCTAACTCAACGAACACCATCGGAGATACCTGTAGAGCATCTTTATAGTCACCCAGTTACGTTGCGACGTTTGATACACACAAAGTATTCCTCCGGTGTTAGTGAGTTATATGATCTCATGGTTATAGGAACAAAAAATACTTGACACGCCGAAAACAGTAGCAACAAAATGACACGATCAACATGCTACGTCTATTAGTTTGGGTCTAGTCCATCACGTGATTCTCCTAATGACGTGATCCAGTTATCAAGCAACAACACCTTGTTCATAATCAGAAGACACTGACTATCTTTGATCAACTGGCTAGCCAACTAGAGGCTTGCTAGGGACAGTGTTTTGTCTATGTATCCACACATGTAAATGAGTCTTCATTCAATACAATTATAGCATGGATAATAAACGATTATCTTGATACAGGAATTATAATAATAACTATATTTATTATTGCCTCTAGGGCATAATTCCAACAGTCTCCCACTTGCACTAGAGTCAATAATCTAGCCCTCACATCATCATGTGAATTACATTGTAATAAATCTAACACCCATACAGTTCTGGTGTTGATCATGCTTTGGCCATGGAAGAGGTTTAGTCAGCGGGTCTGCTACATTCAGATCCGTGTGCACTTTGCATATATTTACGTCCTCTCCTTCGACGTAGTCGCGGATGAGGTTGAAGCGTCGTTTGATGTGTCTAGACTTCTTGTGAAACCGTGGTTCCTTTGCTAAGGCAATGGCACCCGTGTTGTCATAGAACAAGGTTATTGGATTCAGTGCGCTTGGCACCACTCCAAGATCCATCATGAACTGCTTCATCCACACACCCTCCTTAGCCGCCTCCGAGGCAGCCATGTACTCCGCTTCACATGTAGAATCTGCTACGACGCTTTGCTTGGAACTGCACCAGCTTACCGCACCACCATTAAGAATAAATACGTATCTGGTTTGCGACTTAGAGTCGTCCGGATCTGTGTCAAAGCTTGCATCGACGTAACCTTTTACGGCGAGATCTTCGTCACCTCCATACACGAGAAACATCTCCTTAGTCCTTTTCAGGTACTTCATGATATTCTTGACCACTGTCCAGTGATCTACTCCTGGATTACTCTGGAACCTACCTGCCATACTTATGGCCAGGCTAACTTCCGGTCTAGTGCACAACATTGCATACATGATAGAACCTATGGCTGAAGCATAGGGGACGGAGCGCATATGCTCTCTATCCTCATCAGTTGCTGGGCACTGAGTCTTACTCAATCTCGTACCTTGTAAAACTTGCAAGAACCCCTTCTTGGACTGTTCCCTTTTGATCCTCTTCAAAACTTTATCAAGGTATGTGCTTTGTGAAAGTCCTATCAGGCATTTTGATCTATCCCTATAGATCTTAATGCCTAGAATGTAAGCAGCTTCTCCTAGGTCCTTCATAGTGAAACTTTTATTCAAGTAATCTTTTATGCTCTCCAAAAACTCTACGTTGTTGCCAATCAACAATATGTCATCCAGATATAATATTAGAAACGCCACAGAGCTCCCACTCACTTTCTTGTAAATACAAGATTCTCCTACCACTTGTATAAACCCAAATGCTTTGATCACCTCATCAAAGCGTTTGTTCCAACTCCGAGATGGTTGCACCAGTCCATAAATGGATCGCTGGAGCTTGCACACCTTGTTAGCATTCTTAGGATCGACAAAACCTTCGGGTTGCATCATATACAATTTTTCCTTAAGGAAACCGTTAAGGAACGCCGTTTTGACATCCATCTGCCAGATTTCATAACCGAAAAATGCAGCTATTGCTAACATGATTCTGACGGACTTAAGCATCGCTACGGGTGAGAATGTCTCATCGTAGTCAACTCCTTGAACTTGTGAAAAACCCTTTGCCACAAGTCGAGCTTTATAAACGGTCACATTGCAGTCAGCGTCCGTCTTCCTCTTAAAGATCCATTTGTTATAAATAGCCTTGCGGCCCTCAGGCAGTACCTCCAAAGTCCACACTTTGTTCTCATACATGGATCCTATCTCGGACTTCATGGCTTCTAGCCATTTGTTGGAATCTGGGCCCACCATTGCTTCTTCATAATTTGCAAGTTCATTGTTGTCCAACAACATGATTGATAAGACGGGATTACCGTACCACTCGGGAGCAGCACGTGGTCTCGTCGACCTGCGTGGTTCGACAGAAACTTGAACCGGAGTTTCATGATCATCATCATTAACTTCCTCCTCAACCGGCGTCGCAACGACAGAGGTTTCCCCTTGCCCTGCGCCACCATCCAGAGGTTTGAGAGGTTCGGCAACCTCGTCAAGTTCTATCTTCCTCCCACTCAATTCTCTCGAGAGAAACTCCTTCTCGAGAAAAGCTCCGTTTTTAACAACAAACACTTTGCCCTCGGATTTGAGATAGAAGGTGTACCCAACTGTCTCTTTTGGGTAACCTATGAAGATGCACTTTTCCGCTTTGGGTTCCAGCTTTTCAGGCTGAAGCTTTTTGACATAAGCATCACATCCCCAAACTTTAAGAAACGACAACTTTGGCCTTTTGCCGTACCACAGTTCGTATGGTGTCGTCTCAACGGATTTTGATGGTGCCCTGTTTAAAGTGAATGCAGCTGTTTCTAATGCATAACCCCAAAACGATAACGGCAAATCAGTAAGAGACATCATAGATCGCACCATCTCTAATAAAGTATGATTACGACGTTCGGACACACCATTACGCTGTGGTGTTCCAGGCGGTGTCAACTGTGAAACAATTCCACATTGTCTAAAGTGAGCACCAAACTCGAAACTCAGATATTCACCCCCATGATCAGACCATAGGAACTTGATCTTCTAGTTACGATGATTTTCAACTTCACTCTGAAATTGCTTGAACTTTTAAAATGTTTCAGACTTGTGCTTCATTAAGTAGACACAACCATATCTACTCAAATCGTTAGTGAAGGTGAGAAAATAATGATATCCGCCGAGTGCCTCTATGCTCATCGGACCACACACATCGGTATGTATGATTTCTAACAAGTCACTTGCACGCTCCATTGTTCCGGAGAACGGAGTTTTAGTCATCTTGCCCATGAGGCATGGTTCGCACGTGTCAAGTGAATCGAAGTCAAGTGACTCCAAAAGTCCATTGGCATGGAGTTTCTTCATGCGCTTTACACCAATATGACCTAAGCGGCAGTGCCACAAAAATATGGCGCTATCATTGTTAACTCTAACTCTTTTGGTCTCAATGTTATGTATGTGTGTATCGCTATCAAGATTCAATATGAACAATCCTCTCACATTGGGTGCATGACCATAAAAGATGTTACTCATAGAAATAGAACAACCATTATTCTCTGACTTAAACGAGTAACCGTCTCGCAATAAACAAGATCCAGATATAATGTTCATGCTTAACGCATGCACTAAGTAACAATGATTCAAGTTCATAACTAATCCTGATGGTAACTGATGTGAAACTGTGCCGACGGCGATTGCATCACCCTTGGAACCATTTCCTACGCGCATCGTCACTTCATCTTTCACCAGCCTTCGTCTATTCCGCAGTTCCTGTTTCGAGTTGCAAATATGAGCAACAGAACCGGTATCGAATACCCAGGCACTACTACGAGGGCCGGTTAACTACACATCAATAACATGTATATCAAATATACCTGATTTTTCTTTGGCCGCCTTCTTATCTGCCAGATACTTGGGGCAATTGCGCTTCTAGTGACCCATACCCTTGCAATAATAACACTCTGTTTCAGGCTTAGGTCAAGCTTTGGGTTTCTTCGTCGGATTGGCAACAGGCTTGCCGCTCTTCTTTCAATTACCCTTCTTGCCTTTGCCGTTTCTCTTGAAACTAGTGGTCTTATTCACCATCAACACTTGATGCTCTTTACGGAGTTCAGACTCTGCGACTTTTAGCATCGCAAACAACTCGCCGGGAGACTTGTTCATCCCTTGCATGTTGTAGTTCAACACAAAGCCTTTATAGGTTGGAGGCAGTGATTGAATGATTCTGGCAGTGATAGCCTCTTGCGGGAGTTCAATCCCCAGCTCAGCTAGACGGTTTTTGTACCCAGACATTTTGAGCACATGTTCACTGACAGACGAGTTCTCCTCCATCTTGCAAGCATAGAATTTATCGGAGGTCTCATACCTCTCGATCCGGGCGTTCTTCTGAAAGATAAACTTCAACTCCTGGAACATCTCAAATGCTCCATGACGCTCAAAGCAACGTTGAAGTCTCGGTTCTAAGCCATACAAGACTGCACATTGAACTACTGAATAGTCCTCCTTACGTGCTAACCAAGCGTTCTTAACATCCTGATCAGCCGTAGCGGGTGGTTCATCTCCTAGCGCAGCCTTAAGGACATAATCCTTCTTCCCAGCTTGTAAGATTAGCTTAAGATTACGAGCCCAGTCTACAAAGTTGCTTGAATCATCTTTCAACTTAGCTTTCTCTAGGAACGTATTAAAATTCAGGGTGACTGTCGCGTGAGCCATGATCTACAACACAAATATATTCAAAGTGGACTTAGGCTATGTTCCAGATAATTAGAGTTTAACTTAATCAAATTATTTGCTAAACTCCCACTCAAAAAGTACATCTCTCTAGTCATTTGAGTGGTTCATGATCCACATACACTAGCTCAAGTCCGATCATCACGTGAGTTGAGTATACTTTCAGTTGTAAGCATCCCTATGCTAATCATATCATCTATATGATTCATGATCGACCTTTCGGTCTCACGTGTTCTCAGGCCATGTCTGCACATGCTAGGCTCGTCAAGCTTAACCCGAGTGTTCCGCGTGCGCAACTGTTTTGCACCCGTTGTATGTGAACGTTGAGTCTATCACACCCGATCATCACGTGGTGTCTCGAAACGACGAACTGTAGCAACGGTGCACAGTCAGGGAGAACACAATTTCGTCTTGAAATTTTAGTGAGAGATCACCTCATAATGCTACCGTTGTTCTAAGCAAAATAAGGTGCATAAAAGGATTAACATCACATGCAATTCATAAGTGACATGATATGGCCATCATCACGTGCTCCTTGATCTCCATCACCAAAGCACCGGCACGATCTCCTTGTCACCGGAGCCACACCATGATCTTCATCAACGTGTCGCCATCGGGGTTGTCGTGCTACTCATGCTATTACTACTAAAGCTACTTCCTCGCAAAATAGTAAACGCATCTGCAAGCACAAACATTAGTATAAAGACAACCCTATGGCTCCTGCCGGTTGCCGTACCATCGACGTGCAAGTCGATATTATCTATTACAATATGATCATCTCATCCATCCAATATATCACATCACATCGTTGGCCATATCACATCACAAGCATACCCTGCAAAAACAAGTTAGACGTCCTCTAATTTTGTTGTTGGATGTTTTACGTGATGACCATGGGTATCTAGTAGGATCGCATCTTACTTACGCAAACACCACAACGGAGATATATGAGTTGCTATTTAACCTCATCCAAGGACCTCCTCGGTCAAATCCGATTCAACTAAAGTTGGAGAAACTGACACTTGCCAGTCATCTTTGAGCAACGGGGTTACTCGTAGCGATGAAACCAATCTCTCGTAAGCGTACGAGTATTGTCGGTCCAAGCCGCTTCAATCCAACAATACCGCGGAATCAAGAAAAGACTAAGGAGGGCAGGAAAGCGCACATCACCGCCCACAAAAACTTTTGTGTTCTACTCGAGAAGACATCTACGCATGAACCTAGCTCATGATGCCACTGTTGGGGAACGTCGCATGGGAAACAAAAATTTTCCTACGCGCACGAAGACCTATCATGGTGATGTCCATCTACGAGAGGAGATGTGTGATCTACGTACCCTTGTAGACCATACAGCAGAAGCGTTAGTGAACATGGTTGATGTAGTGGAACGTCCTCACGTCCCTTGATCCGCCCCGCGAACCGTCCCGCGATCAGTCCCACGATCTAGTGCCGAACGGACGGCACCTCCGCGTTCAGCACACGTACAACTCGACGATGATCTCGGCCTTCTTGATCCAACAAGAGAGACAGAGAGGTAGAAGAGTTCTCCGGCAGCGTGACGGAGCTCCGGAGGTTGGTGATGATCTTGTCTCGGCAGGGCTCCGCCCGAGCTCCGCAGAAACGCGATCTAGAGGTAAAACCGTGGAGATATGTGGTCGGGCTGCCGTGGAAAAGTTGTCTCAAATCAGCCCTAAAACCCCACTATATATAGGAGGAGGAAGGGGGAGCCTTGCCTTGGGGTCGGCCGAACCAAAGGGGGGAAGGTCTCCCTCCCCAAACCGAGTCCTACTTGGTTTGGAAGGTGGAGTCCTTCTTCCCTTTCCCACCTCCTTCCTTATTTTTTCTTTTCTCTTTGATTTTTCTTCCAATGCGCATAGCGCTCCTTTGGGCTGTCCCACCAGCCCACTAAGGGCTGGTGCGGCACCCCCAATGCCTATGGGCTTCCCTGGGGTGGGTTGCCCCCCCGGTGAACTCCCGGAACCCATTCGTCATTCCCGGTACATTCCCGGTAACTCCGAAAACCATCCGGGAATCAAATGAGGTCATCCTATATATCAATCTTCGTTTCCGGACCATTTCGGAAACCCTCGTGACGTCTGTGATCTCATCCGGGACTCCGAACAGCATTCGGTAACCAACCATATAACTCAAATACGCATAAAACAACATCGAACCTTAAGTGTGCAGACCCTGCGGGTTCGAGAACTATGTAGACATGACCCGAGAGACTCCTCGGTCAATATCCAATAGCGGGACCTGGATGCCCATATTGGATCCTACATATTCTACGAAGATCTTATCATTTGAACCTCAGTGCCAAGGATTCATATAATCCCGTACGTCATTGCCTTTGTCCTTCGGAATGTTACTTGCCCGAGATTCGATCGTCACTATCCGCATACCTATTTCAATCTCGTTTACCGGCAAGTCTCTTTACTCGTTCCGTAATACAAGATCCCGCAACTTACACTAAGTCACATTGCTTGCAAGGCTTGTGTGTGATGTTGTATTACCGAGTGGGCCCCGAGATACCTCTCCGTCACACGGAGTGACAAATCCCAGTCTTGATCCATACTAACTCAACGAACACCTTCGGAGATACCTGTAGAGCATCTTTATAGTCACCCAGTTACGTTGCGACGTTTGATACACACAAAGTATTCCTCCGGTGTTAGTGAGTTATATGATCTCATGGTCATAGGAACAAATACTTGACACGTAGATAATAGTAGCAACCAAATGACAAGATCAACATGCTACGTCTATTAGTTTGGGTCTAGTCCATCACGTGATTCTCCTAATGACGTGATCCAGTTATCAAGCAACAACACCTTGTTCATAATCAGAAGACACTGACTATCTTTGATCAACTGGCTAGCCAACTAGAGGCTTGCTAGGGACAGTGTTTTGTCTATGTATCCACACATGTAAATGAGTCTTCATTCAATACAATTATAGCATGGATAATAAACGATTATCCTGATACAGGAATTATAATAATAACTATATTTATTATTGCCTCTAGGGCATAATTCCAACATGGACAACGTATTATCCCATCTCCCATGGCTATCGAGCCATGGGGCCTCCCGCCACCAGATATCATCACCAGCTCTGGATCCAAAGGTTCCTGGCTAGGGTTAAAGTCATCCCCTTTCGTAGCCTTCCCCGCGTCCCTGTATGTCACGAGCTTGTGGTGGGATGATATGTTGGTGAAGTTATTGGGATCATCCAGGTCACACTCAGAGAATGCCTTCGCCTTCTTGTACGAGGCAGTATGGGCCATGCCATAAAGGTCGTACAAGTGTGGCATCTCCGTCTTATTGTGATGCGCCTAGAAGAGAGGAACAAAATATTAGCATGAAGAATGAATTGCATGAATCATGAAGCAAATCACATACCAAGTTCCGTCCGAACTGAATTAAGTTGGCGCTGCCTTGTTGGTGTGGCACACCAACCATTTGGCTATGCCGATCCTTCGCATTCTCGTGGACGGCTCGCCAGCTGCCTGTGCACCACTCATCAACCAACGCCTCCCAACAATCCATCTTATCCGCACACTATCTCGGGGGAACCTGTAAGTTATTAGAAAGAATTTTGAGCGCTACGCCTATGAATGAAATCAAGAAAACTATGTAGAAGGACTTAAGAATAGGTAATTACCTTCATGCATTGCTCCTTCTTCAGAAACTTTCCACGGCAATCCTTGTTCTGCTTCTTAATACCACGCGTGGCGTAGTAGTCTCGAATAGCCTGCGACCGAGCCTCGTGGCGTAAGTTCTGTAGTAACCGCCTACACTTGGCCTCGAGAACCTTGGCCGCCTCCTCATCATATCCATCCTCACAACTATAGAAGGTCTGCAATCAAACGTGAAAACAATGATTAGTACAATAATTAGCTATATTGTTAATTTTAGATTGTGTAAAAGGATAATTTACCCGAAAGCTCTTGATCACCATCTCGGCCCTCGTGTGACACAATACACCATCTATAATCTCCTCCGGCGGGGCCTGCGTAGCCTGGTAGTGCTCCCAGGAAAATCCTAGTGTAGGAACCTGACCCTCACCAGGCAACGTGACAAACCCCGGGAAATTTGACCGGCAAAGCACACCAAGGACGGAGTTCGGCCTGCGGACTCCAAGAGGGTGTACCCATCCCCTGCAGTATTATATGGTCAACGCATTAGATATTTGAACAAACTTGAAGGCAAAAGCTAAAAAAAGAGTAAATGTACTTAGCTATCTCCTTCTGGTTTAATCACCGGCCTCTGCTCGCGGGTAGCCGGGACGACCGGGAGACGTGTACTACCACGCTTGTACACGGTGCCCCTGTCCACCTGCACATCGCCCTCACTCTCCGTAAACTCATCCCTGCCATCCCCGCCCCCTGAGCCACCCGGACCCTCGGTCCAATCCGGTAACTCGGTCCGATCCGGCCAGGTATCCCATCCGGGGCTCTCCACGTCGGGTGAAGCCTCCGGAACCGTAGTCTCATGGGCCGAATATACCTCGACATTACCCGCTCTAGCCATATGTGCCAATCATGACTCTTGAGACCAAATATTTTTTATTTTTCAAGACTCGCTCCCTTGTTTAGATTCGCTGCATACCCATCGGGGAACATCAAGTTCATTTTGACCCACAAGATAATTTCCCTCATAACTGGCCTTCCAAGATTGAACCAGGGCTTTGGCTTCGACCACTTCTGCTTTCCTTTGCCTTTTCGCATGTTTTGTAACGGTCTATGACATAGTGTCTCTTGATCGACTCTAGCCTTAGTATTATCCTTTGTCTTCCCATCTACGTCGAACAATGTACCAAAAATAGCCTCTCTGATATTCTTTTCAGTGTGCATCATGTCGATATTGTGTGGAAGAAGGAGGTCTTTGAAGTAAGGCATATCCCAGAAGCATGGCTTGTGAGTCCAGGCGTGTTTTGAATTATACACCTTGAAATACCCTGGACGCTCTGCATCAGGCTCGAGGGTGTTTAACTGATCCAGGATCTGTTGGCCTGTCAACGCAGGTGGTGCCAAGTTTTTGACAACTTTAACTTTGGTAAAGTTCTTCTTGTCTTTTCTGAACTGATGGTCAGGATCGAGGAACTGTCTATGCAAGTCAAAGCAAGAATACTTCCGACCCTCCTGCAACCAATGAAACTGAAGAGCTGCCTTGCATTGGGGGCACGGGAACCTTCCATGCACACACCATCCAGAGAATAGTGCATACGCCGGCAAGTCATGCATAGAGTACATGTACCACACATGCATTTTGAAGTTTTGTTTTCTAGCGGCATCGTATGTCTTGACCCCATTATCCCAAGCGTCTTCCAATTCGTCCTTAAGCGGCTGCAGGTACACATTCATATTCTTCCCCGAATAATTGGGCCCTGGAATTATCAACGTCAGAAATATGTTCTTTCTTTCCATAATCTGTCCGGGGGGAGATTGAGTGGAATGACAAATACAGACCAACAACTATATTTGGTTGCCGCCATGCCGAAGGTATTAAAACCATCCGTGGCGATGCAGACTCGAGGATTCCTTGGATCTGCCGCTTTATCCTGATGCAATCCATCGAAATGTTTCCACGCTTCCCAATCTGATGTGTGTACCACCGTCTTATTCCCATCTGCATCTAGTTCGGTTCTTTTGCCCAATTTGTGCAATGTCATCTGTCTAGCCGTCTCTTCGACCATGAAAAGACATTGAAGTCTTGGTACGATTGGCATATACCGAAGAACACTAACTGCGATTTTGGTCTGCCTCTTCTCACCCATACCGTTGTCTACCACAAGATACCTGCAAGACTCGCAATTGGGACGATAGTCCAAGTGTGCATACTCCTTCATAAATAAGACATATCCTTTCTCACATGCATCTATCTTCTCATAGGGCATCTTAAGTACACGCAGTATTTTGTCTGACTGGTACAAGTTTGTAGGCATGACATGGCCTTTGGGTAGGAAGCGTGCAAATAGTGTCACCATCGCGTCGTAGCATTCTCTTCCCAAGTAGAACTGAGCCTTCAGAGCCATTACTTGTGCAATTGCATCCAGCTGATAGAGCTCAGTGTGCTCATGGAGAGGATGTTTTGAAGATTCCAACATTTCATAAAAGGCCTTTGCATATTCCTCCATCTCATCTTCCGAATCCCGAACATAATCAAAGTCTTGCACCATGTCTTTGATCCCGGTACCATGCTCGTCCGTGCGACGACGGACCACCTAGCTCTTGTGTGTTGTATAGACTAACCATGAAATGTGCACACCGTATAATTAAGCTTAAAACCCCTCCTCTGCAGGTGTTTAATCATTACATTCTCTGTCGTCTTTTTACGATTGGAATATAAACTGTGTTGTACAGACTGACCATAAAATGTGCACACAATTTTGGTCTATTCTGGCCACTTCTGTATGCTATTAGTCACCGATTTTGGGTCCTGCTATGATTGGAATATTTCGGGAACCCTATGGTCCATTTTGACCTATTCTGGCCAGGTTTCGGGGAACTTGTCAAAACTCTTTGTTTTGACCTATTCTTGCCAGGTTTGTATGCTATTACTCACTGATTTTGGTTCCTGCTGCGATCCAAACATTTTGGGAACACCGGGGTCCGGTTACGGGGAATTTGTCAAAACTCGCGGTTTTGGTCTATTCCGACCAGTTTTGTATGCTATTACTCACTGATTTTGGTTCCTTCTGCGATCCAAACATTTTGGGAACCCCAGGGTCTGGTTTCGGGAAACTCGTCAAAACTCGCAGTTTTGACCTCTTCCGGCCAAGTTTATATGCTATTACTCACTGATTTTGGATCGTGCTGCGATCCGAATGTTTTGCGAGCCCCGAGCTCAGGTTACGGGGAACTCGTAAAAACTCGCAATTTTGCCCTATTCTGGCCACTTTTCTATGCGATTCTGACCCACATTTTTGTATGCTATTAGTCACTGATTTTGGGTCCTACTGCGATCCAGACGCTTCGGGAACCCCGATGTCCGGTTATAGGGAACTCGCCAAAACTCGCAGTTTTGGCCTATTGTGGCCAATTTTGTATGCTATTAGTAACTCATTTTGGGTCGTCCGACGTTCTAAATGTTTCGGGAACTGTGGGTCCGGTTTCCGGGAACTCGTCAAAACTCGCAGTTTTGACCTATTCGGCCAGGTTTGTATGCTATTACTCACTAATTTTGGAGCGTGCTGCGATCCGAATGTTTTGCGAACCCCGGGCCTATTCTCGCCACTTTTGTGTGCTATTAGTCACTGATTTTTGGTCATGATGTCATCCGAACGTTCCTGGAACCCCGGGGTCCGGTTACGGGGAACTCGTGAAAACTCACAATTTTGGCCTGTTCTGGCCACTTCTGTATGCTATTAGTCACCGATTTTGGGTCCTGCTATGATTGGAATATTTCGGGAACCCTATGGTCCATTTTGACCTATTCTGGCCAGGTTTCGGGGAACTTGTCAAAACTCTTAGTTTTGACCTATTCTTGCCAGGTTTGTATGCTATTACTCACTGATTTTGGTTCCTGCTGCGATCCAAACATTTTGGGAACACCGGGGTCCGGTTACGGGGAATTTGTCAAAACTCGCGGTTTTGGTCTATTCTGACCAGTTTTGTATGCTATTACTCACTGAGATTGGTTCCTGCTGCGATCCAAACATTTTGGGAACCCCAGGGTCTGGTTTCCGGAAACTCGTCAAAACTCGCAGTTTTGACCTCTTCCGGCCAGGTTTATATGCTATTACTCACTGATTTTGGATCGTGCTACGATCCAAATGTTTTGCGAACCCCGAGCTCAGGTTACGGGGAACTCGTAAAAACTCGCAATTTTGGCCTATTCTGGCCACTTTTCTATGCTATTCTGACCCACAGTTTTGTATGCTATTAGTCACTGATTTTGGGTCCTACTACGATCCAGACGCTTCGGGAACCCCGATGTCCGGTTATAGGGAACTCGCCAAAACTCGCAGTTTTGGCCTATTGTGGCCAATTTTGTACGCTATTAGTAACTCATTTTGGGTCATCCGACGTTCTAAATGTTTCGGGAACTGTGGGTCCGGTTTCGGGGAACTCGTCAAAACTCGCAGTTTTGACCTATTCGGCCAGGTTTGTATGCTATTACTCACTAATTTTGGAGCGTGCTGCGATCCGAATGTTTTGCGAACCCCGGGCCTATTCTCGCCACTTTTGTGTGCTATTAGTCACTGATTTTTGGTCATGATGTCATCCGAACGTTCCGGGAACCCCGGGGTCCGGTTACGGGGAACTCGTGAAAACTCACAATTTTGGCCTGTTCTGGCCACTTCTGTATGCTATTAGTCACCGATTTTGGGTCCTGCTATGATTGGAATATTTCGGGAACCCTATGGTCCATTTTGACCTATTCTGGCCAGGTTTCGGGGAACTTGTCAAAACTCTTTGTTTTGACCTATTCTTGCCAGGTTTGTATGCTATTACTCACTGATTTTGGTTCCTGCTGCGATCCAAACATTTTGGGAACACCGGGGTCCGGTTACGGGGAATTTGTCAAAACTCGCGGTTTTGGTCTATTCCGACCAGTTTTGTATGCTATTACTCACTGATTTTGGTTCCTTCTGCGATCCAAACATTTTGGGAACCCCAGGGTCTGGTTTCGGGAAACTCGTCAAAACTCGCAGTTTTGACCTCTTCCGGCCAGGTTTATATGCTATTACTCACTGATTTTGGATCGTGCTGCGATCCGAATGTTTTGCGACCCCCGAGCTCAGGTTACGGGGAACTCGTAAAAACTCGCAATTTTGGCCTATTCTGGCCACTTTTCTATGCGATTCTGACCCACAGTTTTGTATGCTATTAGTCACTGATTTTGGGTCCTACTGCGATCCAGACGCTTCGGGAACCCCGATGTCCGGTTATAGGGAACTCGCCAAAACTCGCAGTTTTGGCCTATTGTGGCCAATTTTGTATCCTATTAGTCACTCATTTTGGGTCGTTTGACGTTCCAAATGTTTCGGGAACTGTGGGTCCGGTTTCCGGGAACTCGTCAAAACTCGCAGTTTTGACCTATTCGGACAGGTTTGTATGCTATTACTCACTAATTTTGGAGCGTGCTGTGATCCGAATGTTTTGCGAACCCCGGGCCTATGCTAGCCACTTTTGTATGCTATTAGTCAGTGATTTTTGGTCATGATGTCACCCGAACGTTCCTGGAACCCCGGGGTCCGGTTACGGGGAACTCGTGAAAACTCACAATTTTGACCTATTCTGGCCACTTCTGTATGCTATTAGTCACTGATTTTGGGTCCTGCTATGATTGGAAAATTTCGGGAACCCTATGGTACATTTTGACCTATTCTGGCAAGGTTTCGGGGAACTTGTCAAAACTCTTAGTTTTGACCTATTCTGGCCAGGTTTGTATGCTATTACTCACTGATTTTGGTTCCTGCTGCGATCCAAACATTTTGGGAACACCGGGGTCCGGTTACGGGGAATTTGTCAAAACTCGCGGTTTTGGTCTATTCTGACCAGTTTTGTATGCTATTACTCACTGAGTTTGGTTCCTGCTGCGATCCAAACATTTTGGGAACCCCAGGGTCTGGTTTCGGGAAACTCGTCAAAACTCGCAGTTTTGACCTCTTCCGGCCAGGTTTATATGCTATTACTCACTGATTTTGGATCGTGCTACGATCCAAATGTTTTGCGAACCCCGAGCTCAGGTTACGGGGAACTCGTGAAAACTCGCAATTTTGGCCTATTCTGGCCACTTTTCTATGCTATTCTGACCCACAGTTTTGTATGCTATTAGTCACTGATTTTGGGTCCTACTACGATCCAGACGCTTTGGGAACCCCGATGTCCGGTTATAGGGAACTCGCCAAAACTCGCAGTTTTGGCCTATTGTGGCCAATTTTGTATGCTATTAGTAACTCATTTTGGGTCGTCCGACGTTCTAAATGTTTCGGGAACTGTGGGTCCGGTTTCGGGGAACTCGTCAAAACTCGCAGTTTTGACCTATTCGGCCAGGTTTGTATGCTATTACTCACTAATTTTGGAGCGTGCTGCGATCCGAATGTTTTGCGAACCCCGGGCCTATTCTCGCCACTTTTGTGTGCTATTAGTCACTGATTTTTGGTCATGATGTCATCCGAACGTTCCGGGAACCCCGGGGTCCGGTTACGGGGAACTCGTGAAAACTCACAATTTTGGCCTGTTCTGGCCACTTCTGTATGCTATTAGTCACCGATTTTGGGTCCTGCTATGCTTGGAATATTTCGGGAACCCTATGGTCCATTTTGACCTATTCTGGCCAGGTTTCGGGGAACTTGTCAAAACTCTTTGTTTTGACCTATTCTTGCCAGGTTTGTATGCTATTACTCACTGATTTTGGTTCCTGCTGCGATCCAAACATTTTGGGAACACCGGGGTCCGGTTACGGGGAATTTGTCAAAACTCGCGGTTTTGGTCTATTCCGACCAGTTTTGTATGCTATTACTCATTGATTTTGGTTCCTGCTGCGATCCAAACATTTTGGGAACCCCAGGGTCTGGTTTTGGGAAACTCGTCAAAACTCGCAATTTTGACCTCTTCCGGCCAAGTTTATATGCTATTACTCACTGATTTTGGATCGTGCTGCGATCCGAATGTTTTGCGACCCCCGAGCTCAGGTTACGGGGAACTCGTAAAAACTCGCAATTTTGGCCTATTCTGGCCACTTTTCTATGCGATTCTGACCCACAGTTTTGTATGCTATTAGTCACTGATTTTGGGTCCTACTGCGATCCAGACGCTTCGGGAACCCCGATGTCCGGTTATAGGGAACTCGTCAAAACTCGTAGTTTTGGCCTATTGTGGCCAATTTTGTATCCTATTAGTCACTCATTTTGGGTCGTTTGACGTTCCAAATGTTTCGGGAACTGTGGGTCCGGTTTCCGGGAACTCGTCAAAACTCGCAGTTTTGACCTATTCGGCCAGGTTTGTATGCTATTACTCACTAATTTTGGAGCGTGCTGCGATCCGAATGTTTTGCGAACCCCGGGCCTATGCTAGCCACTTTCGTATGCTATTAGTCAGTGATTTTTGGTCATGATGTCACCCGAACGTTCCTGGAACCCCGGGGTCCGGTTACGGGGAACTCGTGAAAACTCACAATTTTGACCTATTCTGGCCACTTCTGTATGCTATTAGTCACTGATTTTGGGTCCTGCTATGATTGGAATATTTCGGGAACCCTATGGTCCATTTTGACCTATTCTGGCCAGGTTTCGGGGAACTTGTCAAAACTCTTAGTTTTGACCTATTCTGGCCAGGTTTGTATGCTATTACTCACTGATTTTGGTTCCTGCTGCGATCCAAACATTTTGGGAACACCGGGGTCCGGTTACGGGGAATTTGTCAAAACTCGCGGTTTTGGTCTATTCCGACCAGTATTGTATGCTATTACTCATTGATTTTGGTTCCTGCTGCGATCCAAACATTTTGGGAACCCCAGGGTCTGGTTTTGGGAAACTCGTCAAAACTCGCAGTTTTGACCTCTTCCGGCCAGGTTTATATGCTATTACTCACTGATTTTGGATCGTGCTGCGATCCGAATGTTTTGCGACCCCCGAGCTCAGGTTACGGGGAACTCGTAAAAACTCGCAATTTTGGCCTATTCTGGCCACTTTTCTATGCAATTCTGACCCACAGTTTTGTATGCTATTAGTCACTGATTTTGGGTCCTACTGCAATCCAGACGCTTCGGGAACCCCGATGTCCGGTTATAGGGAACTCGCCAAAACTCGCAGTTTTGGCCTATTGTGGCCAATTTTGTATCCTATTAGTCACTCATTTTGGGTCGTTTGACGTTCCAAATGTTTCGGGAACTGTGGGTCCGGTTTCCGGGAACTCGTCAAAACTCGCAGTTTTGACCTATTCGGCCAGGTTTGTATGCTATTACTCACTAATTTTGGAGCGTGCTGCGATCCGAATGTTTTGCGAACCCCGGGCCTATTCTCGCCACTTTTGTGTGCTATTAGTCACTGATTTTTGGTCATGATGTCATCCGAACGTTCCGAGAACCCCGGGGTTCGGTTACGGGGAACTCGTGAAAACTCACAATTTTGGCCTGTTCTGGCCACTTCTGTATGCTATTAGTCACCGATTTTGGGTCCTGCTATGATTGGAATATTTCGGGAACCCTATGGTACATTTTGACCTATTCTGGCAAGGTTTCGGGGAACTTGTCAAAACTCTTAGTTTTGACCTATTCTGGCCAGGTTTGTATGCTATTACTCACTGATTTTGGTTCCTGCTGCGATCCAAACATTTTGGGAACACCGGGGTCCGGTTACGGGGAATTTGTCAAAACTCGCGGTTTTGGTCTATTCCGACCAGTTTTGTATGCTATTACTCACTGATTTTGGTTCCTTCTGCGATCCAAACATTTTGGGAACCCCAGGGTCTGGTTTCGGGAAACTCGTCAAAACTCGCAGTTTTGACCTCTTCCGGCCAGGTTTATATGCTATTACTCACTGATTTTGGATCGTGCTGCGATCCGAATGTTTTGCGACCCCCGAGCTCAGGTTACGGGGAACTCGTAAAAACTCGCAATTTTGGCCTATTCTGGCCACTTTTCTATGCTATTCTGACCCACAGTTTTGTATGCTATTAGTCACTGATTTTGGGTCCTACTATGATCCAGACGCTTCGGGAACCCCGATGTCCGGTTATAGGGAACTCGCCAAACTCGCAGTTTTGGCCTATTGTCGCCAATTTTGTATCCTATTAGTCACTCATTTTGGGTCGTCCGACGTTCTAAATGTTTCGGGAACTGTGGGTCCGGTTTCGGGGAACTCGTCAAAACTCGCAGTTTTGACCTATTCGGCCAGGTTTGTATGCTATTACTCACTAATTTTGGAGCGTGCTGCGATCCGAATGTTTTGCGAACCCCGGGCCTATTCTCGCCACTTTTGTGTGCTATTAGTCACTGATTTTTGGTCATGATGTCATCCGAACGCTCCGAGAACCCCGGGGTCCGGTTACGGGGAACTCGTGAAAACTCACAATTTTGGCCTGTTCTGGCCACTTCTGTATGCTATTAGTCACCGATTTTGGGTCCTGCTATGATTGGAATATTTCGGGAACCCTATGGTCCATTTTGACCTATTCTGGCCAGGTTTCGGGGAACTTGTCAAAACTCTTAGTTTTGACCTATTCTGGCCAGGTTTGTATGCTATTACTCACTGATTTTGGTTCCTGCTGCGATCCAAACATTTTGGCAACACCGGGGTTCAGTTACGGGGAATTTGTCAAAACTCGCTGTTTTGGTCTATTCCGACCAGTTTTGTATGCTATTACTCACTGATTTTGGTTCCTGCTGCGATCCAAACCTTTTGGGAACCCAGGGTCTGCTTTCGGGAAACTCGTCAAAACTCGCAGTTTTGACCTCTTCCGGCCAGGTTTATATGCTATTATTCACTGATTTTGGATCGTGCCGCGATCCAAATGTTTTGCGAACCCCGAGCTCAGGTTACGGGGAACTCGTAAAAACTCGCAATTTTGGCCTATTCTGGCCACTTTTCTATGCGATTCTGACCCACAGTTTTGTATGCTATTAGTCACTGATTTTGGGTCCTACTGCAATCCAAACGCTTCGGGAACCCCGATGTCCGGTTATAGGGAACTCGCCAAAACTCGCAGTTTTGGCCTATTGTGGCCAATTTTGTATCCTATTAGTCACTCATTTTGGGTCGTTTGACGTTCCAAATGTTTCAGGAACTGTGGGTCCGGTTTCCGGGAACTCGTCAAAACTCGCAGTTTTGACCTATTCGGCCAGGTTTGTATGCTATTACTCACTAATTTTGGAGCGTGCTGCGATCCGAATGTTTTGCGAACCCCGGGCCTATTCTCGCCACTTTTGTGTGCTATTAGTCACTGATTTTTGGTCATGATGTCATCCGAACGTTCCGAGAACCCCGGGGTCCGGTTACGGGGAACTCGTGAAAACTCACAATTTTGGCCTGTTCTGGCCACTTCTGTATGCTATTAGTCACCGATTTTGGGTCCTGCTATGATTGGAATATTTCGGGAACCCTATGGTACATTTTGACCTATTCTGGCAAGGTTTCGGGGAACTTGTCAAAACTCTTAGTTTTGACCTATTCTGGCCAGGTTTGTATGCTATTACTCACTGATTTTGGTTCCTGCTGCGATCCAAACATTTTGGGAACACCGGGGTCCGGTTACGGGGAATTTGTCAAAACTCGCGGTTTTGGTCTATTCTGACCAGTTTTGTATGCTATTACTCACTGATTTTGGTTCCTTCTGCGATCCAAACATTTTGGGAACCCCAGGGTCTGGTTTCGGGAAACTCGTCAAAACTCGCAGTTTTGACCTCTTCCGGCCAGGTTTATATGCTATTACTCACTGATTTTGGATCGTGCTACGATCCAAATGTTTTGCGACCCCCGAGCTCAGGTTACGGGGAACTCGTAAAAACTCGCAATTTTGGCCTATTCTGGCCACTTTTCTATGCTATTCTGACCCACAGTTTTGTATGCTATTAGTCACTGATTTTGGGTCCTACTATGATCCAGACGCTTCGGGAACCCCGATGTCCGGTTATAGGGAACTCGCCAAACTCGCAGTTTTGGCCTATTGTGGCCAATTTTGTATCCTATTAGTCACTCATTTTGGGTCGTCCGACGTTCTAAATGTTTCGGGAACTGTGGGTCCGGTTTCGGGGAACTCGTCAAAACTCGCAGTTTTGACCTATTCGGCCAGGTTTGTATGCTATTACTCACTAATTTTGGAGCGTGCTGCGATCCGAATGTTTTGCGAACCCCGGGCCTATTCTCGCCACTTTTGTGTGCTATTAGTCACTGATTTTTGGTCATGATGTCATCCGAACGCTCCGAGAACCCCGGGGTCCGGTTACGGGGAACTCGTGAAAACTCACAATTTTGGCCTGTTCTGGCCACTTCTGTATGCTATTAGTCACCGATTTTGGGTCCTGCTATGATTGGAATATTTCGGGAACCCTATGGTCCATTTTGACCTATTCTGGCCAGGTTTCGGGGAACTTGTCAAAACTCTTAGTTTTGACCTATTCTGGCCAGGTTTGTATGCTATTACTCACTGATTTTGGTTCCTGCTGCGATCCAAACATTTTGGCAACACCGGGGTTCAGTTACGGGGAATTTGTCAAAACTCGCTGTTTTGGTCTATTCCGACCAGTTTTGTATGCTATTACTCACTGATTTTGGTTCCTGCTGCGATCCAAACCTTTTGGGAACCCCAGGGTCTGCTTTCGGGAAACTCGTCAAAACTCGCAGTTTTGACCTGTTCCGGCCAGGTTTATATGCTATTATTCACTGATTTTGGATCGTGCCGCGATCCAAATGTTTTGCGAACCCCGAGCTCAGGTTACGGGGAACTCGTAAAAACTCGCAATTTTGGCCTATTCTGGCCACTTTTCTATGCGATTCTGACCCACAGTTTTGTATGCTATTAGTCACTGATTTTGGGTCCTACTGCAATCCAGACGCATCGCGAACCCCTATGTCCGGTTATAGGGAACTCGTCGAAACTCGCAGTTTTGGCCTATTTGTGGCCAATTTTGTATCCTATTAGTCACTCATTTTGGGTCGTCCGACGTTCCAAATGTTTCGGGAACTGTGGGTCTGGTTTCGGGGAACTCGTCAAAACTCGGAGTTTTGACCTATTTGGCCAGGTTTGTATGCTATTACTCACTAATTTTGGAGCGTGCTGCGATCCGAATGTTTTGCGAACCCCGGGCCTATTCTGGCCACTTTTGTATGCTATTAGTCACTGATTTTTGGTCATGATGTCATCCGAATGTTCCGGGAACCCCTGGGTCCGGTTACGGGGAACTCGTGAAAACTCACAATTTTGGCCTATTCTGGCCACTTCTGTATGCTATTAGTCACTGATTTTGGGTCCTGCTATGATTGGATAATTCGGAAACCCTATGGTCCATTTTGACCTATTCTGGCCAGGTTTCGGGGAACTTGTAAAAAATCTTAGTTTTAACCTATTCTTGCCAGGTTTGTATGCTATTACTCACTGATTTTGGTTCCTGCTGCGATCCAAACATTTTGGGAACACCGGGGTCCGGTTACGGGGAATTTGTCAAAACTCGCGGTTTTAATCTATTCTGACCAGTTTTCTATGCTATTACTCACTAAGTTTGGTTCCTGCTGCGATCCAAACATTTTGGGAACCCCAGGGTCTAGTTTCGGGAAACTCGTCAAAACTCGCAGTTTTGACCTCTTCCGGTCAGGTTTATATGCTATTACTCACTGATTTTGGATCATGCTGCGATCCCAATGTTTTGCGAACCCCGAGCTCAGGTTACGGGGAACTCGTAAAAACTCGCAATTTTGGCCTATTCTGGCCACTTTTCTATGCTATTCTGACCCACAGTTTTGTATGCTATTAGTCACTGATTTTGGGTCCTACTACGATCCAGACGCTTCGGGAACCCCGATGTCCGGTTATAGGAAACTCGCCAAAATTTGCAGTTTTGGCCTATTGTGGCCAATTTTGTATCCTATTAGTAAATCATTTTGGGTCGTCCGACGTTCCAAATGTTTCGGGAACTTTGGGTCCGGTTTCGGGGAACTCGTAAAAACTCGCAATTTTGGCCTATTCTGGCCACTTTTCTATGCTATTCTGACCCACAGTTTTGTATGCTATTAGTCACTGATTTTGGGTCCTACTACGATCCAGACGCTTCGGGAACCCCGATGTCCGGTTATAGGGAACTCGCCAAACTCGCAGTTTTGGCCTATTGTGGCCAATTTTGTATCCTATTAGTAACTCATTTTGGGTCGTCCGACGTTCTAAATGTTTCGGGAACTGTGGGTCCGGTTTCGGGGAACTCGTCAAAACTCGCAGTTTTGACCTATTCGGCCAGGTTTGTATGCTATTACTCACTAATTTTGGAGCGTGCTGCGATTCGAATGTTTTGCGAACCCCGTGCCTATTCTCGCCACTTTTGTGTGCTATTAGTCACTGATTTTTGGTCATGATGTCATCCGAACGTTCCGAGAACCCCGGGGTCCGGTTACGGGGAACTCGTGAAAACTCACAATTTTGGCCTGTTCTGGCCACTTCTGTATGCTATTAGTCACCGATTTTGGGTCCTGCTATGATTGGAATATTTCGGGAACCCTATGGTCCATTTTGACCTATTCTGGCCAGGTTTCGGGGAACTTGTCAAAACTCTTAGTTTTGACCTATTCTGGCCAGGTTTGTATGCTATTACTCACTGATTTTGGTTCCTGCTGCGATCCAAACATTTTGGCAACACCGGGGTTCAGTTACGGGGAATTTGTCAAAACTCGCTGTTTTGGTCTATTCCGACCAGTTTTGTATGCTATTACTCACTGATTTTGGTTCCTGCTGCGATCCAAGCCTTTTGGGAACCCCAGGGTCTGCTTTCGGGAAACTCGTCAAAACTCGCAGTTTTGACCTCTTCCGGCCAGGTTTATATGCTATTACTCACTGATTTTGGATCGTGCCGCGATCCAAATGTTTTGCGAACCCCGAGCTCAGGTTACGGGGAACTCGTAAAAACTCGCAATTTTGGCCTATTCTGGCCACTTTTCTATGCGATTCTGACCCACAGTTTTGTATGCTATTAGTCACTGATTTTGGGTCCTACTGCAATCCAGACGCATCGCGAACCCCTATGTCCGGTTATAGGGAACTCGTCAAAACTCGCAGTTTTGGCCTATTTGTGGCCAATTTTGTATCCTATTAGTCACTCATTTTGGGTCGTCCGACGTTCCAACTGTTTCGGGAACTGTGGGTCTGGTTTCGGGGAACTCGTCAAAACTCGGAGTTTTGACCTATTTGGCCAGGTTTGTATGCTATTACTCACTAATTTTGGAGCGTGCTGCGATCCGAATGTTTTGCGAACCCCGGGCCTATTCTGGCCACTTTTGTATGCTATTAGTCACTGATTTTTGGTCATGATGTCATCCGAATGTTCCGGGAACCCCTGGGTCCGGTTACGGGGAACTCGTGAAAACTCACAATTTTGGCCTATTCTAGCCACTTCTGTATGCTATTAGTCACTGATTTTGGGTCCTGCTATGATTGGATAATTCGGAAACCCTATGGTCCATTTTGACCTATTCTGGCCAGGTTTCGGGGAACTTGTAAAAAATCATAGTTTTAACCTATTCTTGCCAGGTTTGTATGCTATTACTCACTGATTTTGGTTCCTGCTGCGATCCAAACATTTTGGGAACACCGGGGTCCGGTTACGGGGAATTTGTCAAAACTCGCGGTTTTGATCTATTCTGACCAGTTTTGTATGCTATTACTCACTAAGTTTGGTTCCTGCTGCGATCCAAACATTTTGGGAATCCCAGGGTCTGGTTTCGGGAAACTCGTCAAAACTCGCAGTTTTGACCTCTTCCGGTCAGGTTTATATGCTATTACTCACTGATTTTGGATCGTGCTGCGATCCCAATGTTTTGCGAACCCCGAGCTCAGGTTACGGGGAACTCGTAAAAACTCGCAATTTTGGCCTATTCTGGCCACTTCTCTATGCTATTCTGACCCACAGTTTTGTATGCTATTAGTCACTGATTTTGGGTCCTACTATGATCCAGACGCTTCGGGAACCCCGATGTCCGGTTATAGGAAACTCGCCAAAATTTGCAGTTTTGGCCTATTGTGGCCAATTTTGTATCCTATTAGTAAATCATTTTGGGTCGTCCGACGTTCCAAATGTTTCGGGAACTGTGGGTCCGGTTTCGGGGAACTCGTCAAAACTCGCAGTTTTGACATATTCGGCCAGGTTTGTATGCTATTACTCACTAATTTTGGAGCGTGCTGCGATCCGAATGTTTTGCGAACCCCGGGCCTATTCTCGCCACTTTGTGTGCTATTAGTCACTGATTTTTGGTCATGATGTCATCCGAACGTTCCGGGAACCCCGGGGTCCGGTTACGGGGAACTCGTGAAAACTCACAATTTTGGCCTGTTCTGGCCACTTCTGTATGCTATTAGTCACCGATTTTGGGTCCTGCTATGATTGGAATATTTCGGGAACCCTATGGTCCATTTTGACCTATTCTGGCAAGGTTTCGGGGAACTTGTCAAAACTCTTAGTTTTGACCTATTCTGGCCAGGTTTGTATGCTATTACTCACTGATTTTGGTTCCTGCTGCGATCCAAACATTTTGGGAACACCGGGGTCCGGTTACGGGGAATTTCTCAAAACTCGCGGTTTTGGTCTATTCTGACCAGTTTTGTCTGCTATTACTCACTGAGTTTGGTTCCTGCTGCGATCCAAACATTTTGGGAACCCCAGGGTCTGGTTTCGGGAAACTCGTCAAAACTCGCAGTTTTGACCTCTTTCGGCCAGGTTTATATGCTATTACTCACTGATTTTGGATCGTGCTACGATCCAAATGTTTTGCGAACCCCGAGCTCAGGTTACGGGGAACTCGTAAAAACTCGCAATTTTGGCCTATTCTGGCCACTTTTCTATGCTATTCTGACCCACAGTTTTGTATGCTATTAGTCACTGATTTTTGGTCCTACTACGATCCAGACGCTTCGGGAACCCCGATGTCCGGTTATAGGGAACTCGCCAAACTCGCAGTTTTGGCCTATTGTGGCCAATTTTGTATCCTATTAGTAACTCATTTTGGGTCGTCCGACGTTCTAAATGTTTCGGGAACTGTGGGTCCGGTTTCGGGGAACTCGTCAAAACTCGCAGTTTTGACCTATTCGGCCAGGTTTGTATGCTATTACTCACTAATTTTGGAGCGTGCTGCGATCCGAATGTTTTGCGAACCCCGGGCCTATTCTCGCCACTTTTGTGTGCTATTAGTCACTGATTTTTGGTCATGATGTCATCCGAACGTTCCGAGAACCCCGGGGTCCGGTTACGGGGAACTCGTGAAAACTCACAATTTTGGCCTGTTCTGGCCACTTGTGTATGCTATTAGTCACCGATTTTGGGTCCTGCTATGATTGGAATATTTCGGGAACCCTATGGTCCATTTTGACCTATTCTGGCCAGGTTTCGGGGAACTTGTCAAAACTCTTAGTTTTGACCTATTCTGGCCAGGTTTGTATGCTATTACTCACTTATTTTGGTTCCTGCTGCGATCCAAACATTTTGGCAACACCGGGGTTCAGTTACGGGGAATTTGTCAAAACTCGCTGTTTTGGTCTATTCCGACCAGTTTTGTATGCTATTACTCACTGATTTTGGTTCCTGCTGCGATCCAAACCTTTTGGGAACCCCAGGGTCTGCTTTCGGGAAACTCGTCAAAACTCGCAGTTTTGACCTCTTCCGGCCAGGTTTATATGCTATTACTCGCTGATTTTGGATCGTGCCGCGATCCAAATGTTTTGCGAACCCCGAGCTCAGGTTACGGGGAACTCGTAAAAACTCGCAATTTTGGCCTATTCTGGCCACTTTTCTATGTGATTCTGACCCACAGTTTTGTATGCTATTAGTCACTGATTTTGGGTCCTACTGCAATCCAGACGCATCGCGAACCCCTATGTCCGGTTATAGGGAACTCGTCAAAACTCGCAGTTTTGGCCTATTTGTGGCCAATTTTGTATCCTATTAGTCACTCATTTTGGGTCGTCCGACGTTCCAAATGTTTCGGGAACTGTGGGTCTGGTTTCGGGGAACTCGTCAAAACTCGGAGTTTTGACCTATTTGGCCAGGTTTGTATGCTATTACTCACTAATTTTGGAGCGTGCTGCGATCCGAATGTTTTGCGAACCCCGGGCCTATTCTGGCCACTTTTGTATGCTATTAGTCACTGATTTTTGGTCATGATGTGATCCGAATGTTCCGGGAACCCCTGGGTCCGGTTACGGGGAACTCGTGAAAACTCACAATTTTGTCCTATTCTGGCCACTTCTGTATGCTATTAGTTACTGATTTTGGGTCCTGCTATGATTGGATAATTCGGAAACCCTATGGTCCATTTTGACCTATTCTGGCCAGGTTTCGGGGAACTTGTAAAAAATCTTAGTTTTAACCTATTCTTGCCAGGTTTGTATGCTATTACTCACTGATTTTGGTTCCTGCTGCGATCCAAACATTTTGGGAACACCGGGGTCCGGTTACGGGGAATTTGTCAAAACTCGCGGTTTTGATCTATTCTGACCAGTTTTGTATGCTATTACTCACTAAGTTTGGTTCCTGCTGCGATCCAAACATTTTGGGAACCCCAGGGTCTGGTTTCGGGAAACTCGTCAAAACTCGCAGTTTTGACCTCTTCCGGCCAGGTTTATATGCTATTACTCACTGATTTTGGATCGTGCTACGATCCAAATGTTTTGCGAACCCCGAGCTCAGGTTACGGGGAACTCGTAAAAACTCGCAATTTTGGCCTATTCTGGCCACTTTTCTATGCTATTCTGACCCACAGTTTTGTATGCTATTAGTCACTGATTTTGGGTCCTACTACGATCCAGACGCTTCGGGAACCCCGATGTCCGGTTATAGGGAACTCGCCAAACTCGCAGTTTTGGCCTATTGTGGCCAATTTTGTATCCTATTAGTAACTCATTTTGGGTCGTCCGACGTTCTAAATGTTTCGGGAACTGTGGGTCCGGTTTCGGGGAACTCGTCAAAACTCGCAGTTTTGACCTATTCGGCCAGGTTTGTATGCTATTACTCACTAATTTTGGAGCGTGCTGCGATCCGAATGTTTTGCGAACCCCGGGCCTATTCTCGCCACTTTTGTGTGCTATTAGTCACTGATTTTTGGTCATGATGTCATCCGAACGTTCCGAGAACCCCGGGGTCCGGTTACGGGGAACACGTGAAAACTCACAATTTTGGCCTGTTCTGGCCACTTCTGTATGCTATTAGTCACCGATTTTGGGTCCTGCTATGATTGGAATATTTCGGGAACCCTATGGTCCATTTTGACCTATTCTGGCCAGGTTTCGGGGAACTTGTCAAAACTATTAGTTTTGACCTATTCTGGCCAGGTTTGTATGCTATTACTCACTGATTTTGGTTCCTGCTGCGATCCAAACATTTTGGCAACACCGGGGTTCTGTTACGGGGAATTTGTCAAAACTCGCGGTTTTGGTCTATTCCGACCAGTTTTGTATGCTATTACTCACTGATTTTGGTTCCTGCTGCGATCCAAACCTTTTGGGAACCCCAGGGTCTGCTTTCGGGAAACTCGTCAAAACTCGCAGTTTTGACCTCTTCCGGCCAGGTTTATATGCTATTACTCACTGATTTTGGATCGTGCTGCGATCCGAATGTTTTGCGACCCCCGAGCTCAGGTTACGGGGAACTCGTAAGAACTCGCAATTTTGGCCTATTCTGGCCACTTTTCTATGCGATTCTGACCCACAGTTTTGTATGCTATTAGTCACTGATTTTGGGTCCTACTGCGATCCAGACGCTTCGGGAACCCCGATGTCCGGTTATAGGGAACTCGCCAAAACTCGCAGTTTTGGCCTATTGTGGCCAATTTTGTATCCTATTAGTCACTCATTTTGGGTCGTTTGACGTTCCAAATGTTTCGGGAACTGTGGGTCCGGTTTCCGGGAACTCGTCAAAACTCGCAGTTTTGACCTATTCGGCCAGGTTTGTATGCTATTACTCACTAATTTTGGAGCGTGCTGCGATCCGAATGTTTTGCGAACCCCGGGCCTATGCTAGCCACTTTTGTATGCTATTAGTCAGTGATTTTTGGTCATGATGTCTTCCGAACGTTCCTGGAACCCCGGGGTCCGGTTACGGGGAACTCATGAAAACTCACAATTTTGACCTATTCTGGCCACTTCTGTATGCTATTAGTCACTGATTTTGGGTCCTGCTATGATTGGAAAATTTCGGGAACCCTATGGTACATTTTGACCTATTCTGGCAAGGTTTCGGTGAACTTGTCAAAACTCTTAGTTTTGACCTATTCTGGCCAGGTTTGTATGCTATTACTCACTGATTTTGGTTCCTGCTGCGATCCAAACATTTTGGGAACACCGGGGTCCGGTTACGGGGAATTTGTCAAAACTCGCGGTTTTGGTCTATTCTGACCAGTTTTGTATGCTATTACTCACTGAGTTTGGTTCCTGCTGCGATCCAAACATTTTGGGAACCCCAGGGTCTGGTTTCGGGAAACTCGTCAAAACTCGCAGTTTTGACCTCTTCCGTCCAGGTTTATATGCTATTACTCACTGATTTTGTATCGTGCTACGATCCAAATGTTTTGCGAACCCCGAGCTCAGGTTACGGGGAACTCGTAAAAACTCGCAATTTTGGCCTATTCTGGCCACTTTTCTATGCTATTCTGACCCACAGTTTTGTATGCCATTAGTCACTGATTTTGGGTCCTACTACGATCCAGACGCTTCGGGAACCCCGATGTCCGGTTATAGGGAACTCGCCAAAACTCGCAGTTTTGGCCTATTGTGGCCAATTTTGTATGCTATTAGTAACTCATTTTGGGTCGTCCGACGTTCTAAATGTTTCGGGAACTGTGGGTCCGGTTTCGGGGAACTCGTCAAAACTCGCAGTTTTGACCTATTCGGCCAGGTTTGTATGCTATTACTCACTAATTTTGGAGCGTGCTGCGATCCGAATGTTTTGCGAACCCCGGGCCTATTCTCGCCACTTTTGTGTGCTATTAGTCACTGATTTTTGGTCATGATGTCATCCGAACGTTCCGGGAACCCCGGGGTCCGGTTACGGGGAACTCGTGAAAACTCACAATTTTGGCCTGTTCTGGCCACTTCTCTATGCTATTAGTCACCGATTTTGGGTCCTGCTATGATTGGAATATTTCGGGAACCCTATGGTCCATTTTGACCTATTCTGGGCAGGTTTCGGGGAACTTGTCAAAACTCTTTGTTTTGACCTATTCTTGCCAGGTTTGTATGCTATTACTCACTGATTTTGGTTCCTGCTGCGATCCAAACATTTTGGGAACACCGGGGTCCGGTTACGGGGAATTTGTCAAAACTCGCGGTTTTGGTCTATTCCGACGAGTTTTGTATGCTATTACTCACTGATTTTGGTTCCTTCTGCGATCCAAACATTTTGGGAACCCCAGGGTCTGGTTTCGGGAAACTCGTCAAAACTCGCAGTTTTGACCTCTTCCGTCCAGGTTTATATGCTATTACTCACTGATTTTGTATCGTGCTACGATCCAAATGTTTTGCGAACCCCGAGCTCAGGTTACGGGGAACTCGTAAAAACTCGCAATTTTGGCCTATTCTGGCCACTTTTCTATGCTATTCTGACCCACAGTTTTGTATGCCATTAGTCACTGATTTTGGGTCCTACTACGATCCAGACGCTTCGGGAACCCCGATGTCCGGTTATAGGGAACTCGCCAAAACTCGCAGTTTTGGCCTATTGTGGCCAATTTTGTATGCTATTAGTAACTCATTTTGGGTCGTCCGACGTTCTAAATGTTTCGGGAACTGTGGGTCCGGTTTCGGGGAACTCGTCAAAACTCGCAGTTTTGACCTATTCGGCCAGGTTTGTATGCTATTACTCACTAATTTTGGAGCGTGCTGCGATCCGAATGTTTTGCGAACCCCGGGCCTATTCTCGCCACTTTTGTGTGCTATTAGTCACTGATTTTTGGTCATGATGTCATCCGAACGTTCCGGGAACCCCGGGGTCCGGTTACGGGGAACTCGTGAAAACTCACAATTTTGGCCTGTTCTGGCCACTTCTCTATGCTATTAGTCACCGATTTTGGGTCCTGCTATGATTGGAATATTTCGGGAACCCTATGGTCCATTTTGACCTATTCTGGGCAGGTTTCGGGGAACTTGTCAAAACTCTTTGTTTTGACCTATTCTTGCCAGGTTTGTATGCTATTACTCACTGATTTTGGTTCCTGCTGCGATCCAAACATTTTGGGAACACCGGGGTCCGGTTACGGGGAATTTGTCAAAACTCGCGGTTTTGGTCTATTCCGACGAGTTTTGTATGCTATTACTCACTGATTTTGGTTCCTTCTGCGATCCAAACATTTTGGGAACCCCAGGGTCTGGTTTCGGGAAACTCGTCAAAACTCGCAGTTTTGACCTCTTCCGGCCAGGTTTATATGCTATTACTCACTGATTTTGGATCGTGCTGCGATCCGAATGTTTTGCGACCCCCGAGCTCAGGTTACGGGGAACTCGTAAAAACTCGCAATTTTGGCCTATTCTGGCCACTTTTCTATGCGATTCTGACCCACAGTTTTGTATGCTATTAGTCACTGATTTTGGGTCCTACTGCGATCCAGACTCTTCGGGAACCCCGATGTCCGGTTATAGGGAACTCGCCAAAACTCGCAGTTTTGGCCTATTGTGGCCAATTTTGTATCCTATTAGTCACTCATTTTGGGTCGTTTGACGTTCCAAATGTTTCGGGAACTGTGGGTCCGGTTTCCGGGAACTCGTCAAAACTCGCAGTTTTGACCTATTCGGCCAGGTTTGTATGCTATTACTCACTAATTTTGGAGCGTGCTGCGATCCGAATGTTTTGCGAACCCCGGGCCTATGCTAGCCACTTTTGTATGCTATTAGTCAGTGATTTTTGGTCATGATGTCTTCCGAACGTTCCTGGAACCCCGGGGTCCGGTTACGGGGAACTCATGAAAACTCACAATTTTGACCTATTCTGGCCACTTCTGTATGCTATTAGTCACTGATTTTGGGTCCTGCTAAGATTGGAAAATTTCGGGAACCCTATGGTACATTTTGACCTATTCTGGCAAGGTTTCGGTGAACTTGTCAAAACTCTTAGTTTTGACCTATTCTGGCCAGGTTTGTATGCTATTACTCACTGATTTTGGTTCCTGCTGCGATCCAAACATTTTGGGAACACCGGGGTCCGGTTACGGGGAATTTGTCAAAACTCGCGGTTTTGGTCTATTCTGACCAGTTTTGTATGCTATTACTCACTGAGTTTGGTTCCTGCTGCGATCCAAACATTTTGGGAACCCCAGGGTCTGGTTTCGGGAAACTCGTCAAAACTCGCAGTTTTGACCTCTTCCGGCCAGGTTTATATGCTATTACTCACTGATTTTGGATCGTGCTACGATCCAAATGTTTTGCGAACCCCGAGCTCAGGTTACGGGGAACTCGTAAAAACTCGCAATTTTGGCCTATTCTGGCCACTTTTCTATGCTATTCTGACCCACAGTTTTGTATGCTATTAGTCACTGATTTTGGGTCCTACTACGATCCAGACGCTTCGGGAACCCCGATGTCCGGTTATAGGGAACTCGCCAAAAGTCGCAGTTTTGGCCTATTGTGGCCAATTTTGTATGCTATTAGTAACTCATTTTGGGTCGTCCGACGTTCTAAATGTTTCGGGAACTGTGGGTCCGGTTTCGGGGAACTCGTCAAAACTCGCAGTTTTGACCTATTCGGCCAGGTTTGTATGCTATTACTCCCTAATTTTGGAGCGTGCTGCGATCCGAATGTTTTGCGAACCCCGGGCCTATTCTCGCCACTTTTGTGTGCTATTAGTCACTGATTTTTGGTCATGATGTCATCCGAACGTTCCGGGAACCCCGGGGTCCGGTTACGGGGAACTCGTGAAAACTCACAATTTTGGCCTGTTCTGGCCACTTCTGTATGCTATTAGTCACCGATTTTGGGTCCTGCTATGATTGGAATATTTCGGGAACCCTATGGTCCATTTTGACCTATTCTGGCCAGGTTTGGGGGAACTTGTCAAAACTCTTTGTTTTGACCTATTCTTGCCAGGTTTGTATGCTATTACTCACTGATTTTGGTTCCTGCTGCGATCCAAACATTTTGGGAACACCGGGGTCCGGTTACGGGGAATTTGTCAAAACTCGCGGTTTTGGTCTATTCCGACCAGTTTTGTATGCTATTACTCATTGATTTTGGTTCCTGCTGCGATCCAAACATTTTGGGAACCCCAGGGTCTGGTTTCGGGAAACTCGTCAAAACTCGCAGTTTTGACCTCTTCCGGCCAGGTTTATATGCTATTACTCACTGATTTTGGATCGTGCCGCGATCCAAATGTTTTGCGAACCCCGAGCTTAGGTTACGGGGAACTCGTAAAAACTCGCAATTTTGGCCTATTCTGGCCACTTTTCTATGCGATTCTGACCCACAGTTTTGTATGCTATTAGTCACTGATTTTGGGTCCTACTGCGATCCAGACGCTTCGGGAACCCCGATGTCCGGTTATAGGGAACTCGCCAAAACTCGCAGTTTTGGCCTATTGTGGCCAATTTTGTATCCTATTAGTCACTCATTTTGGGTCGTTTGACGTTCCAAATGTTTCGGGAACTGTGGGTCCGGTTTCCGGGAACTCGTCAAAACTCGCAGTTTTGACCTATTCGGCCAGGTTTGTATGCTATTACTCACTAATTTTGGAGCGTGCTGCGATCCGAATGTTTTGCGAACCCCGGGCCTATGCTAGCCACTTTTGTATGCTATTAGTCAGTGATTTTTGGTCATGATGTCACCCGAACGTTCCTGGAACCCCGGGGTCCGGTTACGGGGAACTCGTGAAAACTCACAATTTTGACCTATTCTGGCCACTTCTGTATGCAATTAGTCACTGATTTTGGGTCCTGCTATGATTGGAAAATTTCGGGAACCCTATGGTACATTTTGACCTATTCTGGCAAGGTTTCGGGGAACTTGTCAAAACTCTTAGTTTTGACCTATTCTGGTCAGGTTTGTATGCTATTACTCACTGATTTTGGTTCCTGCTGCGATCCAAACATTTTGGGAACACCGGGGTCCGGTTACGGGGAATTTGTCAAAACTCGCGGTTTTGGTCTATTCTGACCAGTTTTGTATGCTATTACTCACTGAGTTTGGTTCCTGCTGCGATCCAAACATTTTGGGAACCCCAGGGTCTGGTTTCGGGAAACTCGTCAAAACTCGCAGTTTTGACCTCTTCCGGCCAGGTTTATAAGCTATTACTCACTGATTTTGGATCGTGCTACGATCCAAATGTATTGCGAACCCCGAGCTCAGGTTACGGGGAACTCGTAAAAACTCGCAATTTTGGCCTATTCTGGCCACTTTTCTATGCTATTCTGACCCACAGTTTTGTATGCTATTAGTCACTGATTTTGGGTCCTACTACGATCCAGACGCTTCGGGAACCCCGATGTCCGGTTATAGGGAACTCGCCAAAAGTCGCAGTTTTGGCCTATTGTGGCCAATTTTGTATGCTATTAGTAACTCATTTTGGGTCGTCCGACGTTCTAAATGTTTCGGGAACTGTGGGTCCGGTTTCGGGGAACTCGTCAAAACTCGCAGTTTTGACCTATTCGGCCAGGTTTGTATGCTATTACTCAATAATTTTGGAGCGTGCTGCGATCCGAATGTTTTGCGAACCCCGGGCCTATTCTCGCCACTTTTGTGTGCTATTAGTCACTGATTTTTGGTCATGATGTCATCCGAACGTTCCGGGAACCCCGGGGTCCGGTTACAGGGAACTCGTGAAAACTCACAATTTTGGCCTGTTCTGGCCACTTCTGTATGCTATTAGTCACCGATTTTGGGTCCTGCTATGATTGGAATATTTCGGGAACCCTATGGTCCATTTTGACCTATTCTGGCAAGGTTTCGGGGAACTTGTCAAAACTCTTTGTTTTGACCTATTCTTGCCAGGTTTGTATGCTATTACTCACTGATTTTGGTTCCTGCTGCGATCCAAACATTTTAGGAACACCGGGGTCCGGTTACGGGGAATTTGTCAAAACTCGCGGTTTTGGTCTATTCCGACCAGTTTTGTATGCTATTACTCATTGATTTTGGTTCCTGCTACGATCCAAACATTTTGGGAACCCTAGGGTCTGGTTTTGGGAAACTCGTCAAAACTCACAGTTTTGACCTCTTCCGGCCAGGTTTATATGCTATTACTCACTGATTTTGGATCGTGCTGCGATCCGAATGTTTTGCGACCCCCGAGCTCAGGTTACGGGCAACTCGTAAAAACTCGCAATTTTGGCCTATTCTGGCCACTTTTCTATGCGATTCTGACCCACAGTTTTGTATGCTATTAGTCACTGATTTTGGGTCCTACTGCGATCCAGACGCTTCGGGAACCCCGATGTCCGGTTATAGGGAACTCGCCAAAACTCGCAGTTTTGGCCTATTGTTGCCAATTTTGTATGCTATTAGTCACTCATTTTGGGTCGTTTGACGTTCCAAATGTTTCGGGAACTGTGGGTCCGGTTTCCGGGAACTCGTCAAAACTCGCAGTTTTGACCTATTCGGCCAGGTTTGTATGCTATTACTCACTAATTTTGGAGCGTGCTGCGATCCGAATGTTTTGCGAACCCCGGGCCTATGCTAGCCACTTTTGTATGCTATTAGTCAGTGATTTTTGGTCATGATGTCACCCGAACGTTCCTGGAACCCCGGGGTCCGGTTACGGGGAACTCGTGAAAACTCACAATTTTGACCTATTCTGGCCACTTCTGTATGCAATTAGTCACCGATTTTGGGTCCTGCTATGATTGGAAAATTTCGGGAACCCTATGGTACATTTTGACCTATTCTGGCAAGGTTTCGGGGAACTTGTCAAAACTCTTAGTTTTGACCTATTCTGGCCAGGTTTGTATGCTATTACTGACTGATTTTGGTTCCTGCTGCGATCCAAACATTTTGGGAACACCGGGGTCCGGTTACGGGGAATTTGTCAAAACTCGCGGTTTTGGTCTATTCTGACCAGTTTTGTATGCTATTACTCACTGAGTTTGGTTCCTGCTGCGATCCAAACATTTTGGGAACCCCAGGGTCTGGTTTCGGGAAACTCGTCAAAACTCGCAGTTTTGACCTCTATCGGCCAGGTTTATAAGCTATTACTCACTGATTTTGGATCGTGCTACGATCCAAATGTTTTGCGAACCCCGAGCTCAGGTTACGGGGAACTCGTAAAAACTCGCAATTTTGGCCTATTCTGGCCACTTTTCTATGCTATTCTGACCCACAGTTTTGTATGCTATTAGTCACTGATTTTGGGTCCTACTACGATCCAGACGCTTCGGGAACCCCGATGTCCGGTTATAGGGAACTCGCCAAAACTCGCAGTTTTGGCCTATTGTTGCCAATTTTGTATGCTATTAGTAACTCATTTTGGGTCATCCGACGTTCTAAATGTTTCGGGAACTGTGGGTCCGGTTTCGGGGAACTCTTCAAAACTCGCAGTTTTGACCTATTCGGCCAGGTTTGTATGCTATTACTCACTAATTTTGGAGCGTGCTGCGATCCGAATGTTTTGCGAACCCCGGGCCTATTCTCGCCACTTTTGTGTGCTATTAGTCACTGATTTTTGGTCATGATGTCATCCGAACGTTCCGGGAACCCCAGGGTCCGGTTACGGGGAACTCGTGAAAACTCACAATTTTGGCCTGTTCTGGCCACTTCTGTATGCTATTAGTCACCGATTTTGGGTCCTGCTATGATTGGAATATTTCGGGAACCCTATGGTCCATTTTGACCTATTCTGGCCAGGTTTGGGGGAACTTGTCAAAACTCTTTGTTTTGACCTATTCTTGCCAGGTTTGTATGCTATTACTCACTGATTTTGGTTCCTGCTGCGATCCAAACATTTTGGGAACACCGGGGTCCGGTTACGGGGAATTTGTCAAAACTCGCGGTTTTGGTCTATTCTGACCAGTTTTGTATGCTATTACTCACTGAGTTTGGTTCCTGCTGCGATCCAAACATTTTGGGAACCCCAGGGTCTGGTTTCGGGAAACTCGTCAAAACTCGCAGTTTTGACCTCTTCCGGCCAGGTTTATAAGCTATTACTCACTGATTTTGGATCGTGCTACGATCCAAATGTTTTGCGAACCCCGAGCTCAGGTTACGGGGAACTCGTAAAAACTCGCAATTTTGGCCTATTCTGGCCACTTTTCTATGCTATTCTGACCCACAGTTTTGTATGCTATTAGTCACTGATTTTGGGTCCTACTACGATCCAGACGCTTCGGGAACCCCGATGTCCGGTTATAGGGAACTCGCCAAAACTCGCAGTTTTGGCCTATTGTGGCCAATTTTGTATGCTATTAGTAACTCATTTTGGGTCATCCGACGTTCTAAATGTTTCGGGAACTGTGGGTCCGGTTTCGGGGAACTCGTCAAAACTCACAGTTTTGACCTATTCGGCCAGGTTTGTATGCTATTACTCACTAATTTTGGAGCGTGCTGCGATCCGAATGTTTTGCGAACCCCGGGCCTATTCTCGCCACTTTTGTATGCTATTACTCAGTGATTTTTGGTCATGATGTCACCCGAACGTTCCTGGAACCCCGGGGTCCGGTTACGGGGAACTCGTGAAAACTCACAATTTTGACCTATTCTGGCCACTTCTGTATGCAATTAGTCACTGATTTTGGGTCCTGCTATGATTGGAAAATTTCGGGAACCCTATGGTACATTTTGACCTATTCTGGCAAGGTTTCGGGGAACTTGTCAAAACTCTTAGTTTTGACCTATTCTGGCCAGGTTTGTATGCTATTACTCACTGATTTTGGTTCCTGCTGCGATCCAAACATTTTGGGAAAACCGGGGTCCGGTTACGGGGAATTTGTCAAAACTCGCGGTTTTGGTCTATTCTGACCAGTTTTGTATGCTATTACTCACTGAGTTTGGTTCCTGCTGCGATCCAAACATTTTGGGAACCCCAGGGTCTGGTTTCGGGAAACTCGTCAAAACTCGCAGTTTTGACCTCTTCCGGCCAGGTTTATAAGCTATTACTCACTGATTTTGGATCGTGCTACGATCCAAATGTTTTGCGAACCCCGAGCTCAGGTTACGGGGAACTCGTAAAAACTCGCAATTTTGGCCTATTCTGGCCACTTTTCTATGCTATTCTGACCCACAGTTTTGTATGCTATTAGTCACTGATTTTGGGTCCTACTACGATCCAGACGCTTCGGGAACCCCGATGTCCGGTTATAGGGAACTCGCCAAAACTCGCAGTTTTGGCCTATTGTTGCCAATTTTGTATGCTATTAGTAACTCATTTTGGGTCATCCGACGTTCTAAATGTTTCGGGAACTGTGGGTCCGGTTTCGGGGAACTCGTCAAAACTCGCAGTTTTGACCTATTCGGCCAGGTTTGTATGCTATTACTCACTAATTTTGGAGCGTGCTGCGATCCGAATGTTTTGCGAACCCCGGGCCTATTCTCGCCACTTTTGTGTGCTATTAGTCACTGATTTTTGGTCATGATGTCATCCGAACGTTCCGGGAACCCCAGGGTCCGGTTACGGGGAACTCGTGAAAACTCACAATTTTGGCCTGTTCTGGCCACTTCTGTATGCTATTAGTCACCGATTTTGGGTCCTGCTATGATTGGAATATTTCGGGAACCCTATGGTCCATTTTGACCTATTCTGGCCAGGTTTGGGGGAACTTGTCAAAACTCTTTGTTTTGACCTATTCTTGCCAGGTTTGTATGCTATTACTCACTGATTTTGGTTCCTGCTGCGATCCAAACATTTTGGGAACACCGGGGTCCGGTTACGGGGAATTTGTCAAAACTCGCGGTTTTGGTCTATTCTGACCAGTTTTGTATGCTATTACTCACTGAGTTTGGTTCCTGCTGCGATCCAAACATTTTGGGAACCCCAGGGTCTGGTTTCGGGAAACTCGTCAAAACTCGCAGTTTTGACCTCTTCCGGCCAGGTTTATAAGCTATTACTCACTGATTTTGGATCGTGCTACGATCCAAATGTTTTGCGAACCCCGAGCTCAGGTTACGGGGAACTCGTAAAAACTCGCAATTTTGGCCTATTCTGGCCACTTTTCTATGCTATTCTGACCCACAGTTTTGTATGCTATTAGTCACTGATTTTGGGTCCTACTACGATCCAGACGCTTCGGGAACCCCGATGTCCGGTTATAGGGAACTCGCCAAAACTCGCAGTTTTGGCCTATTGTGGCCAATTTTGTATGCTATTAGTAACTCATTTTGGGTCATCCGACGTTCTAAATGTTTCGGGAACTGTGGGTCCGGTTTCGGGGAACTCGTCAAAACTCACAGTTTTGACCTATTCGGCCAGGATTGTATGCTATTACTCACTAATTTTGGAGCGTGCTGCGATCCGAATGTTTTGCGAACCCCGGGCCTATTCTCGCCACTTTTGTGTGCTATTAGTCACTGATTTTTGGTCATGATGTCATCCGAACGTTCCGGGAACCCCGGGGTCCGGTTACGGGGAACTCGTGAAAACTCACAATTTTGGCCTATTCTGGCCACTTCTGTATGCTATTAGTCACCGATTTTGGGTCCTGCTATGATTGGAAAATTTCGGGAACCCTATGGTACATTTTGACCTATTCTGGCAAGGTTTCGGGGAACTTGTCAAAACTCTTAGTTTTGACCTATTCTGGCCAGGTTTGTATGCTATTACTCACTGATTTTGGTTCCTGCTGCGATCCAAACATTTTGGGAAAACCGGGGTCCGGTTACGGGGAATTTGTCAAAACTCGCGGTTTTGGTCTATTCTGACCAGTTTTGTATGCTATTACTCACTGAGTTTGGTTCCTGCTGCGATCCAAACATTTTGGGAACCCCAGGGTCTGGTTTCGGGAAACTCGTCAAAACTCGCAGTTTTGACCTCTTCCGGCCAGGTTTATAAGCTATTACTCACTGATTTTGGATCGTGCTACGATCCAAATGTTTTGCGAACCCCGAGCTCAGGTTACGGGGAACTCGTAAAAACTCGCAATTTTGGCCTATTCTGGCCACTTTTCTATGCTATTCTGACCCACAGTTTTGTATGCTATTAGTCACTGATTTTGGGTCCTACTACGATCCAGACGCTTCGGGAACCCCGATGTCCGGTTATAGGGAACTCGCCAAAACTCGCAGTTTTGGCCTATTGTTGCCAATTTTGTATGCTATTAGTAACTCATTTTGGGTCATCCGACGTTCTAAATGTTTCGGGAACTGTGGGTCCGGTTTCGGGGAACTCGTCAAAACTCGCAGTTTTGACCTATTCGGCCAGGTTTGTATGCTATTACTCACTAATTTTGGAGCGTGCTGCGATCCGAATGTTTTGCGAACCCCGGGCCTATTCTCGCCACTTTTGTGTGCTATTAGTCACTGATTTTTGGTCATGATGTCATCCGAACGTTCCGGGAACCCCAGGGTCCGGTTACGGGGAACTCGTGAAAACTCACAATTTTGGCCTGTTCTGGCCACTTCTGTATGCTATTAGTCACCGATTTTGGGTCCTGCTATGATTGGAATATTTCGGGAACCCTATGGTCCATTTTGACCTATTCTGGCCAGGTTTGGGGGAACTTGTCAAAACTCTTTGTTTTGACCTATTCTTGCCAGGTTTGTATGCTATTACTCACTGATTTTGGTTCCTGCTGCGATCCAAACATTTTGGGAACACCGGGGTCCGGTTACGGGGAATTTGTCAAAACTCGCGGTTTTGGTCTATTCTGACCAGTTTTGTATGCTATTACTCACTGAGTTTGGTTCCTGCTGCGATCCAAACATTTTGGGAACCCCAGGGTCTGGTTTCGGGAAACTCGTCAAAACTCGCAGTTTTGACCTCTTCCGGCCAGGTTTATAAGCTATTACTCACTGATTTTGGATCGTGCTACGATCCAAATGTTTTGCGAACCCCGAGCTCAGGTTACGGGGAACTCGTAAAAACTCGCAATTTTGGCCTATTCTGGCCACTTTTCTATGCTATTCTGACCCACAGTTTTGTATGCTATTAGTCACTGATTTTGGGTCCTACTACGATCCAGACGCTTCGGGAACCCCGATGTCCGGTTATAGGGAACTCGCCAAAACTCGCAGTTTTGGCCTATTGTGGCCAATTTTGTATGCTATTAGTAACTCATTTTGGGTCATCCGACGTTCTAAATGTTTCGGGAACTGTGGGTCCGGTTTCGGGGAACTCGTCAAAACTCACAGTTTTGACCTATTCGGCCAGGATTGTATGCTATTACTCACTAATTTTGGAGCGTGCTGCGATCCGAATGTTTTGCGAACCCCGGGCCTATTCTCGCCACTTTTGTGTGCTATTAGTCACTGATTTTTGGTCATGATGTCATCCGAACGTTCCGGGAACCCCGGGGTCCGGTTACGGGGAACTCGTGAAAACTCACAATTTTGGCCTATTCTGGCCACTTCTGTATGCTATTAGTCACCGATTTTGGGTCCTGCTATGATTGGAATATTTCGGGAACCCTATGGTCCATTTTGACCTATTCTGGCCAGGTTTGGGGGAACTTGTCAAAACTCTTTGTTTTGACCTATTCTTGCCAGGTTTGTATGCTATTACTCACTGATTTTGGTTCCTGCTGCGATCCAAACATTTTGGGAACACCGGGGTCCGGTTACGGGGAATTTGTCAAAACTCGCGGTTTTGGTCTATTCCGACCAGTTTTGTATTCTATTACTCATTGATTTTGGTTCCTGCTGCGATCCAAAAATTTTGGGAACCCCAGGGTCTGGTTTCGGGAAACTCGTCAAAACTCGCAGTTTTGACCTCTTCCGGCCAGGTTTATATGCTATTACTCACTGATTTTGGATCGTGCCGCGATCCAAATGTTTTGCGAACCCCGAGCTTAGGTTACGGGGAACTCGTAAAAACTCGCAATTTTGGCCTATTCTGGCCACTTTTCTATGCGATTCTGACCCACAGTTTTGTATGCTATTAGTCACTGATTTTGGGTCCTACTGCGATCCAGACGCATCGCGAACCCCTATGTCCGGTTATAGGGAACTCGTCAAAACTCGCAGTTTTGGCCTATTTGTGGCCAATTTTGTATCCTATTAGTCACTCATTTTGGGTCGTCCGACGTTCCAAATGTTTCGGGAACTGGGGTCTGGTTTCGGGGAACTCGTCAAAACTCGGAGTTTTGACCTATTTGGCCAGGTTTGTATGCTATTACTCACTAATTTTGGAGCGTGCTGCGATCCGAATGTTTTGCGAACCCCGGGCCTATTCTGGCCAATTTTGTATGCTATTAGTCACTGATTTTTGGTCATGATGTCATCCGAATGTTCCGGGAACCCCTGGGTCCGGTTACGGGGAACTCGTGAAAACTCACAATTTTGGCCTATTCTGGCCACTTCTGTATGCTATTAGTCACTGATTTTGGGTCCTGCTATGATTGGATAATTCGGAAACCCTATGGTCCATTTTGACCTATTCTGGCCAGGTTTCGGGGAACTTGTAAAAAATCTTAGTTTTAACCTATTCTTGCCAGGTTTGTATGCTATTACTCACTGATTTTGGTTCCTGCTGCGATCCAAACATTTTGGGAACACCGGGGTCCGGTTACGGGGAATTTGTCAAAACTCGCGGTTTTGATCTATTCTGACCAGTTTTGTATGCTATTACTCACTAAGTTTGGTTCCTGCTGCGATCCAAACATTTTGGGAACCCCAGGGTCTGGTTTCGGGAAACTCGTCAAAACTCGCAATTTTGACCTCTTCCGGTCAGGTTTATATGCTATTACTCACTGATTTTGGATCGTGCTGCGATCCCAATGTTTTGCGACCCCGAGCTCAGGTTACGGGGAACTCGTAAAAACTCGCAATTTTGGCCTATTCTGGCCACTTTTCTATGCTATTCTGACCCACAGTTTTGTATGCTATTAGTCACTGATTTTGGGTCCTACTACGATCCAGACGCTTCGGGAACCCCGATGTCCGGTTATAGGGAACTCGCCAAAACTCGCAGTTTTGGCCTATTGTGGCCAATTTTGTATGCTATTAGTCACTCATTTTGGGTCGTCCGACGTTCTAAATGTTTCGGGAACTGTGGGTCCGGTTTCGGGGAAATCGTCAAAACTCGCAGTTTTGACCTATTCGGCCAGGTTTGTATGCTATTACTCACTAATTTTGGAGCGTGCTGCGATCCGAATGTTTTGCGAACCCCGGGCCTATTCTCGCCACTTTTGTGTGCTATTAGTCACTGATTTTTGGTCATGATGTCATCCGAACGTTCCGGGAACCCCGGGGTCCGGTTACGGGGAACTCGTGAAAACTCACAATTTTGGCCTATTCTGGCCACTTCTGTATGCTATTAGTCACTGATTTTGGGTCCTGCTATGATTGGATAATTCGGAAACCCTATGGTCCATTTTGACCTATTCTGGCCAGGTTTCGGGGAACTTGTAAAAAATCTTAGTTTTAACCTATTCTTGCCAGGTTTGTATGCTATTACTCACTGATTTTGGTTCCTGCTGCGATCCAAACATTTTGGGAACACCGGGGTCCGGTTACGGGGAATTTGTCAAAACTCGCGGTTTTGATCTATTCTGACCAGTTTTGTATGCTATTACTCACTAAGTTTGGTTCCTGCTGCGATCCAAACATTTTGGGAACCCCAGGGTCTGGTTTCGGGAAACTCGTCAAAACTCGCAATTTTGACCTCTTCCGGTCAGGTTTATATGCTATTACTCACTGATTTTGGATCGTGCTGCGATCCCAATGTTTTGCGACCCCCGAGCTCAGGTTACGGGGAACTCGTAAAAACTCGCAATTTTGGCCTATTCTGGCCACTTTTCTATGCTATTCTGACCCACAGTTTTGTATGCTATTAGTCACTGATTTTGGGTCCTACTACGATCCAGACGCTTCGGGAACCCCGTTGTCCGGTTATAGGGAACTCGCCAAAACTCGCAGTTTTGGCCTATTGTGGCCAATTTTGTATGCTATTAGTAACTCATTTTGGGTCGTCCGACGTTCTAAATGTTTCGGGAACTGTGGGTCCGGTTTCGGGGAACTCGTCAAAACTCGCAGTTTTGACCTATTCGGCCAGGTTTGTATGCTATTACTCACTAATTTTGGAGCGTGCTGCGATCCGAATGTTTTGCGAACCCCGGGCCTATTCTCGCCACTTTTGTGTGCTATTAGTCACTGATTTTTGGTCATGATGTCATCCGAACGTTCCGGGAACCCCGGGGTCCGGTTACGGGGAACTCGTGAAAACTCACAATTTTGGCCTGTTCTGGCCACTTCTGTATGCTATTAGTCACCGATTTTGGGTCCTGCTATGATTGGAATATTTCGGGAACCCTATGGTCCATTTTGACCTATTCTGGCCAGGTTTCGGGGAACTTGTCAAAACTCTTTGTTTTGACCTATTCTTGCCAGGTTTGTATGCTATTACTCACTGATTTTGGTTCCTGCTGCGATCCAAACATTTTGGGAACACCGGGGTCCGGTTTCGGGGAATTTGTCAAAACTCGTGGTTTTGGTCTATTCCGACCAGTTTTGTATGCTATTACTCATTGATTTTGGTTCCTGCTGCGATCCAAACATTTTGGGAACCCCAGGGTCTGGTTTTGGGAAACTCGTCAAAACTCGCAGTTTTGACCTCTTCCGGCCAGGTTTATATGCTATTACTCACTGATTTTGGATCGTGCTGCGATCCGAATGTTTTGCGACCCCCGAGCTCAGGTTACGGGGAACTCGTAAAAACTCGCAATTTTGGCCTATTCTGACCACTTTTCTATGCGATTCTGACCCACAGTTTTGTATGCTATTAGTCACTGATTTTGGGTCCTACTGCGATCCAGACGCTTCGGGAACCCCGATGTCCGGTTATAGGGAACTCGCCAAAACTCGCAGTTTTGGCCTATTGTGGCCAGTTTTGTATCCTACTAGTCACTCATTTTGGGTCGTTTGACGTTCCAAATGTTTCGGGAACTGTGGGTCCGGTTTCCGGGGACTCGTCAAAACTCGCAGTTTTGACCTATTCGGCCAGGTTTGTATGCTATTACTCACTAATTTTGGAGCGTGCTGCGATCCGAATGTTTTGCGAACCCCGGGCCTATGCTAGCCACTTTTGTATGCTATTAGTCAGTGATTTTTGGTCATGATGTCACCCGAACGTTCCTGGAACCCCGGGGTCCGCTTACGGGGAACTCGTGAAAACTCACAATTTTGACCTATTCTGGCCACTTCTGTATGCAATTAGTCACTGATTTTGGGTCCTGCTATGATTGGAAAATTTCGGGAACCCTATGGTACATTTTGACCTATTCTGGCAAGGTTTCGGGGAACTTGTCAAAACTCTTAGTTTTGACCTATTCTGGCCAGGTTTGTATGCTATTACTCACTGATTTTGGTTCCTGCTGCGATCCAAACATTTTGGGAACACCGGGGTCCGGTTACGGGGAATTTGCCAAAACTCGCGGTTTTGGTCTATTCTGACCAGTTTTGTATGCTATTACTCACTGAGTTTGGTTCCTGCTGCGATCCAAACATTTTGGGAACCCCAGGGTCTGGTTTCGGGAAACTCGTCAAAACTCGCAGTTTTGACCTCTTCCGGCCAGGTTTATAAGCTATTACTCACTGATTTTGGATCGTGCTACGATCCAAATGTTTTGCGAACCCCGAGCTCAGGTTACGGGGAACTCGTAAAAACTCGCAATTTTGGCCTATTCTGGCCACTTTTCTATGCTATTCTGACCCACAGTTTTGTATGCTATTAGTCACTGATTTTGGGTCCTACTACGATCCAGACGCTTCGGGAACCCCGATGTCCGGTTATAGGGAACTCGCCAAAACTCGCAGTTTTGGCCTATTGTGGCCAATTTTGTATGCTATTAGTAACTCATTTTGGGTCATCCGACGTTCTAAATGTTTCGGGAACTGTGGGTCCGGTTTCGGGGAACTCGTCAAAACTCGCAGTTTTGACCTATTCGGCCAGGTTTGTATGCTATTACTCACTAATTTTGGAGCGTGCTGCGATCCGAATGTTTTGCGAACCCCGGGCCTATTCTCGCCACTTTTGTGTGCTATTAGTCACTGATTTTTGGTCATGATGTCATCCGAACGTTCCGGGAACCCCGGGGTCCGGTTACGGGGAACTCGTGAAAACTCACAATTTTGGCCTGTTCTGGCCACTTCTGTATGCTATTAGTCACCGATTTTGGGTCCTGCTATGATTGGAATATTTCGGGAACCCTATGGTCCATTTTGACCTATTCTGGCCAGGTTTGGGGGAACTTGTCAAAACTCTTTGTTTTGACCTATTCTTGCCAGGTTTGTATGCTATTACTCACTGATTTTGGTTCCTGCTGCGATCCAAACATTTTGGGAACACCGGGGTCCGGTTACGGGGAATTTGTCAAAACTCGCGGTTTTGGTCTATTCCGACCAGTTTTGTATGCTATTACTCATTGATTTTGGTTCCTGCTGCGATCCAAACATTTTGGGAACCCCAGGGTCTGGTTTTGGGAAACTCGTCAAAACTCGCAGTTTTGACCTCTTCCGGCCAGGTTTATATGCTATTACTCACTGATTTTGGATCGTGCCGCGATCCAAATGTTTTGCGAACCCCGAGCTCAGGTTACGGGGAACTCGTAAAAACTCGCAATTTTGGCCTATTCTGGCCACTTTTCTATGCGATTCGGACCCACAGTTTTGTATGCTATTAGTCACTGATTTTGGGTCCTACTGCGATCCAGACGCATCGCGAACCCCTATGTCCGGTTATAGGGAACTCGTCAAAACTCGCAGTTTTGGCCTATTTGTGGCCAATTTTGTATCCTATTAGTCACTCATTTTGGGTCGTCCGACGTTCCAAATGTTTCGGGAACTGGGGGTCTGGTTTCGGGGAACTCGTCAAAACTCGGAGTTTTGACCTATTTGGCCAGGTTTGTATGCTATTACTCACTAATTTTGGAGCGTGCTGCGATCCGAATGTTTTGCGAACCCCGGGCCTATTTTGGCCACTTTTGTATGCTATTAGTCACTGATTTTTGGTCATGATGTCATCCGAATGTTTCCGGGAACCCCTGGGTCCGGTTACGGGGAACTCGTGAAAACTCACAATTTTGGCCTATTCTGGCCACTTCTGTATGCTATTAGTCACTGATTTGGGGTCCTGCTATGATTGGATAATTCGGAAACCCTATGGTCCATTTTGACCTATTCTGGCCAGGTTTCGGGGAACTTGTAAAAAATCTTAGTTTTAACCTATTCTTGCCAGGTTTGTATGCTATTACTCACTGATTTTGGTTCCTGCTGCGATCCAAACATTTTGGGAACACCGGGGTCCGGTTACGGGGAATTTGTCAAAACTCGCGGTTTTTGATCTATTCTGACCAGTTTTGTATGCTATTACTCACTAAGTTTGGTTCCTGCTGCGATCCAAACATTTTGGGAACCCCAGGGTCTGGTTTCGGGAAACTCGTCAAAACTCGCAATTTTGACCTCTTCCGGTCAGGTTTATATGCTATCACTCACTGATTTTGGATCGTGCTGCGATCCCAATGTTTTGCGACCCCCGAGCTCAGGTTACGGGGAACTCGTAAAAACTCGCAATTTTGGCCTATTCTGGCCACTTTTCTATGCGATTCTGACCCACAGTTTTGTATGCTATTAGTCACTGATTTTGGGTCCTACTGCGATCCAGACGCTTCGGGAACCCCGATGTCCGGTTATAGGGAACTCGCCAAAACTCGCAGTTTTGGCCTATTGTGGCCAATTTTGTATCCTATTAGTCACTCATTTTGGGTCGTTTGACGTTCCAAATGTTTCGGGAACTGTGGGTCCGGTTTCCGGGAACTCGTCAAAACTCGCAGTTTTGACCTATTCGGCCAGGTTTGTATGCTATTACTCACTAATTTTGGAGCGTGCTGTGATCCGAATGTTTTGCGAACCCCGGGCCTATGCTAGCCACTTTTGTATGCTATTAGTCAGTGATTTTTGGTCATGATGTCACCCGAACGTTCCTGGAACGCCGGGGTCCGGTTACGGGGAACTCGTGAAAACTCACAATTTTGACCTATTCTGGCCACTTCTGTATGCTATTAGTCACTGATTTTGGGTCCTGCAATGATTGGAAAATTTCGGGAACCCTATGGTACATTTTGACCTATTCTGGCAAGGTTTCGGGGAACTTGTCAAAACTCTTAGTTTTGACCTATTCTGGCCAGGTTTGTATGCTATTACTCAATGATTTTGGTTCCTGCTGCGATCCAAACATTTTGGGAACACCGGGGTCCGGTTATGGGGAATTTGTCAAAACTCGCGGTTTTGGTCTATTCTGACCAGTTTTGTATGCTATTACTCACTGAGTTTGGTTCCTGTTGCGATCCAAACATTTTGGGAACCCCAGGGTCTGGTTTCGGGAAACTCGTCAAAACTCGCAGTTTTGACCTCTTCCGGCCAGGTTTATATGCTATTACTCACTGATTTTGGATCGTGCTACGATCCAAATGTTTTGCGAACCCCGAGCTCAGGTTACGGGAAACTCGTAAAAACTCGCAATTTTGGCCTATTCTGGCCACTTTTCTATGCGATTCTGACCCACAGTTTTGTATGCTATTAGTCACTGATTTTGGGTCCTACTACGATCCAGACGCTTCGGGACCCCGATGTCCGGTTATAGGGAACTCGCCAAACTCGCAGTTTTGGCCTATTGTGGCCAATTTTGTATCCTATTAGTAACTCATTTTGGGTCGTCCGACGTTCTAAATGTTTCGGGAACTGTGGGTCCGGTTTCGGGGAACTCGTCAAAACTCGCAGTTTTGACCTATTCGGCCAGGTTTGTATGCTATTACTCACTAATTTTGGAGCGTGCTGCGATCCGAATGTTTTGCGAACCCCGGGCCTATTCTCGCCACTTTTGTGTGCTATTAGTCACTGATTTTTGGTCATGATGTCATCCGAACATTCCGGGAACCCCGGGGTCCGGTTACGGGGAACTCGTGAAAACTCACAATTTTGGCCTGTTCTGGCCACTTCTGTATGCTATTAGTCACCGATTTTGGGTCCTGCTATGATTGGAATATTTCGGGAACCCTATGGTCCATTTTGACCTATTCTGGCCAGGTTTCGGGGAACTTGTCAAAACTCTTAGTTTTGACCTATTCTGGCCAGGTTTGTATGCTATTACTCACTGATTTTGGTTCCTGCTGCGATCCAAACATTTTGGCAACACCGGGGTTCAGTTACGGGGAATTTGTCAAAACTCGCGGTTTTGGTCTATTCCGACCAGTTTTGTATGCTATTACTCACTGATTTTGGTTCCTGCTGCGATCCAAACCTTTTGGGAACCCCAGGGTCTGCTTTCGGGAAACTCGTCAAAACTCGCAGTTTTGACCTCTTCCGGCCAGGTTTATATGCTATTACTCACTGATTTTGGATCGTGCCGCGATCCAAATGTTTTGCGAACCCCGAGCTCAGGTTACGGGGAACTCGTAAAAACTCGCAATTTTGGCCTATTCTGGCCACTTTTCTATGCGATTCTGACCCACAGTTTTGTATGCTATTAGTCACTGATTTTGGGTCCTACTGCAATCCAGACGCATCGCGAACCCCTATGTCCGGTTATAGGGAACTTGTCAAAACTCGCAGTTTTGGCCTATTTGTGGCCAATTTTGTATCCTATTAGTCACTCATTTTGGGTCGTCCGACGTTCCAAATGTTTCGGGAACTGTGGGTCTGGTTTCGGGGAACTCGTCAGAACTCGGAGTTTTGACCTATTTGGCCAGGTTTGTATGCTATTACTCACTAATTTTGGAGCGTGCTGCGATCCGAATGTTTTGCGAAACCCCGGGCCTATTCTGGCCACTTTTGTATGCTATTAGTCACTGATTTTTGGTCATGATGTCATCCGAATGTTCCGGGAACCCCTGGATCCGGTTACGGGGAACTCGTGAAAACTCACAATTTTGGCCTATTCTGGCCACTTCTGTATGCTATTAGTCACTGATTTTGGGTCCTGCTATGATTGGATAATTCGGAAACCCTATGGTCCATTTTGACCTATTCTGGCCAGGTTTCGGGGAACTTGTAAAAAATCTTAGTTTTAACCTATTCTTGCCAGGTTTGTATGCTATTACTCACTGATTTGGTTCCTGCTGCGATCCAAACATTTTGGGAACACCGGGGTCCGGTTACGGGGAATTTGTCAAAACTTGCGGTTTTGATCTATTCTGACCAGTTTTGTATGCTATTACTCACTAAGTTTGGTTCCTGTTGCGATCCAAACATTTTGGGAACCCCAGGGTCTGGTTTCGGGAAACTCGTCAAAACTCGCAGTTTTGACCTCTTCCGGTCAGGTTTATATGCTATTACTCACTGATTTTGGATCGTGCTGCGATCCCAATGTTTTGCGAACCCCGAGCTCAGGTTACGGGGAACACGTAAAAACTCGCAATTTTGGCCTATTCTGGCCACTTTTCTATGCTATTCTGACCCACAGTTTTGTATGCTATTAGTCACTGATTTTGGGTCCTACTACGATCCAGACGCTTCGGGAACCCCGATGTCCGGTTATAGGAAACTCGCCAAAAACTTGCAGTTTTGGCCTATTGTGGCCAATTTTGTATCCTATTAGTAACTCATTTTGGGTCGTCCAACGTTCCAAATGTTTCGGGAACTGTGGGTCCGGTTTCGGGGAACTCGTCAAAACTCGCAGTTTTGACCTATTCGGCCAGGTTTGTATGCTATTACTCACTAATTTTGGAGCGTGCTGCGATCCGAATGTTTTGTGAACCCCGGGCCTATTCTCGCCACTTTTGTGTGCTATTAGTCACTGATTTTTGGTCATGATGTCATCCGAACATTCCGGGAACCCCGGGGTCCGGTTACGGGGAACTCGTGAAAACTCACAATTTTGGCCTGTTCTGGCCACTTCTGTATGCTATTAGTCACCGATTTTGGGTCCTGCTATGATTGGAATATTTCGGGAACCCTATGGTCCATTTTGACCTATTCTGGCCAGGTTTCGGGGAACTTGTCAAAACTCTTAGTTTTGACCTATTCTGGCCAGGTTTGTATGCTATTACTCACTGATTTTGGTTCCTGCTGCGATCCAAACATTTTGGCAACACCGGGGTCCGGTTACGGGGAATTTGTCAAAACTCGCGGTTTTGGTCTATTCCGACCAGTTTTGTATGCTATTACTCACTGATTTTGGTTCCTGGTGCGATCCAAACATTTTGGGAACCCCAGGGTCTGCTTTCGGGAAACTCGTCAAACTCGCAGTTTTGACCTCTTCCGGCCAGGTTTATATGCTATTACTCACTGATTTTTTATCGTGCCGCGATCCAAATGTTTTGCGAACCCCGAGCTCAGGTTACGGGGAACTCGTAGAAACTCGCAATTTTGGCCTATTTTGGCCACTTTTCTATGCGATTCTGACCCACAGTTTTGTATGCTATTAGTCACTGATTTTGGGTCCTACTGCAATCCAGACGCGTCGCGAACCCCGATGTCCGGTTATAGGGAACTCGTCAAAACTCGCAGTTTTGACCTATTCTGGCCACTTCTGTATGCTATTAGTCACTGATTTTGGGTCCTCCAATGATTGGAAAATTTCGGGAACCCTATGGTACATTTTGACCTATTCTGGCAAGGTTTCGGGGAACTTGTCAAAACTCTTAGTTTTGACCTATTCTGGCCAGGTTTGTATGCTATTACTCACTGATTTTGGTTCCTGCTGCGATCCAAACATTTTGGGAACACCGGGGTCCGGTTACGGGGAATTTGTCAAAACTCGCGGTTTTGGTCTATTCTGACCAGTTTTGTATGCTATTACTCACTGAGTTTGGTTCCTGCTGCGATCCAAACATTTTGGGAACCCCAGGGTCTGGTTTCGGGAAACTCGTCAAAACTCGCAGTTTTTGACCTCTTCCGGCCAGGTTTATATGCTATTACTCACTCATTTTGGATCGTGCTACGATCCAAATGTTTTGCGAACCCCGAGCTCAGGTTACGGGGAACTCGTAAAAACTCGCAATTTTGGCCTATTCTGGCCACTTTTCTATGCTATTCTGACCCACAGTTTTGTATGCTATTAGTCACTGATTTTTGGTCCTACTACG